>NW_009260594.1:1353752-1442302 GCF_000687185.1 Egretta garzetta | reverse complement strand
TGGTAAGCTCCTCTGCCAGCTCCTTCAGCACTCTTGGGTGGATCCCATCCGGTCCCATAGACTTGTGGATATCCAGGTGGCATAGCAGGTCAAAGACTGCTTCCTCCTGGATTATGGGGGGTTCATTCCACTCATTATCCCCATCTTCCAGCTCGGAAGGCTGGGTACCCTGGGGATAACTCATCGGGCCATTAAAGACCGAGGCAAAGAAGGCATTGAGTAACTCAGCCTTTTCCTCGTCTTTAGTGACAATGTTCCCCCTTGCATCCTCTAGAGAATGGAGGTTCTCCCTGGCTCAATGCATGGGTTGTTCTTACTCCCATAGTCTGACATGTTTTTTTGGTGTTTTTTTGTTTTGGTTTGGTTTTTTTAATTCTTATAGAGGAGTACAGTCTTCCTTCCATTGCAGCTGTTGTGAAAAAGCTAATTTGCAAAAATAGTGCTTAATTCTCTTGTGTATGTATGTGTATTTTCTTTGTATAAGCAGGTCCTCTGTTTGCTATTTAGATTAAGAATCAATATCCTAGCAGCTAGTAACACGAACACCATCCTGGAGCATCCAGAAGGAACTGATTTCAGTGGAACACACAGCTTGCTAGGTGTCAAGAGCACTTTCTGTAGTGCATGAGGCTTTCATGGACATTTCCTACCAAAATCTGACAGTGTTCAATGTTGATTTATTTGCGAGACTTAGCACGTTCAAAGCCTGAGTTAGTATGGCAACAGTACTGATGCATCCATAGAAATTCTGGCTCCATGGGCTTTGGCTAAGAATTGTGACTATTTTTTAAGATTTTGCAAACATTTGGAGTATTAGCAGTCATTTTTCTCCACATAAAGTATCTTTTCAAAGAAATATTGACGATGTTAAAAAATCTGGGTTTCTGCTGAACTTCAACTGAATTAATAAAAAAGAAATAAATCTTCTAATTTATCTAAACAACCAAAATATTGGCAAGATGAAAACCTAAGGAAAAATAAGTAATTTCTGGCAGGATGCACTCTTTTTGTTTTGCATTTTGTTACATTTGTCTATGAGTCCATTGTTGCTGCTTGCTTTCAGTAAAGGCAGTTGTCATACAAACCCCACTCTGGTCGCTGAGCCAATCTGTAATTTTAATGAAATGATTAGATTCAGGTAAATCAATTAAACTTACTCAGAAGAATAGCCTGATAATGTTTAAGGGCTGCCTTGACTGACTGTAAACTTTTCTTCCAGCATTCTTCTTAAAGAATCAATACAGCAACCTCAAGCACTAAACCAGTAGAGAGAGAGAATTTAAAAAAAGCATGTCGGTAATCACTGTTATTTCTATATGATTAATACAGATTTTTGTCTTGCAGACTTTTTTTTCACAGTTCTGTTTAAATAAACACGAACACTTTAATGGAGAATCGTTATGAAACTTTAAGCAATGAAATGTTCAGAAATGTCCATGGGATACTGTTCACTCATGGGAAGTTAGAACCCGTCTGCTAAACCCTATAAACTATATGTAAAAGTGTATTGTTTTTTTTAAACTGAGGCCCCATCATTGATTGCAGTATATGTCACATTGCAATAAAACTGTGGCCTTGGGTATCTTCTGAAAGCATCGCTGTTACGGAATTACACAATAGATGTTAAAACTTGATGGCTGGAGAACAAGATGTAACATGCCTTAAAGGGTCAGGGTCATAGTAAGTGTCAGGTTTTAGATATAATGTTTTCCTGGCAAGACAGCAAGACTTGCCATCCCTTTGGACTAGGAGGAGAAGGGACATTTCTAGGTAGAGCTGAGCTTATCCTTGCAAGAACAGTGCATCCTTTAGGGCTAGGAATGGTGTATTTCTACACGAGCACAACCTGTTGGCCAGCTGCACTTAATTTTTATTTTATTTTATTATTTATTTTTAAACTTTTTTTTGTAGAATATGTTATTTTTCAAATGCATTGTCCCTTTTTACCTTTTTTGGTCTCCTGTTCTCTACATTTGTCTGGTGGCAAGGCTTGCCTGTCTTGTTTTGTATTTGCACATCACTAGCAAAAAGAAATTTACTTTAGGACTGGAGATTTCAGACACTACAGCAGTATGAATAATGCACAAGTACTCAGCTTCCTGTCTCTTTATCACAGTTGATCATGTCACTGTATTGCTATGAAGAACAACTCTGTATATGATACAGTGCAAATTGGGAAACTGGCCTCAAAATACCTTAGTGTCTTGTGCTGAAATCCCATACTGACAGGCCATGCTGAATTTAGAGTGCTAGGTTATTAAAAATACAGGGTTTCCAAGCAACAGTGTTTATAGAAGGAACACTTCTTGTTCCCAGTTTTGCCTTTGACTGCTGTATCTATAAAATAGCTAAACCAACAGTATTGAGGAGGTTTCAGTGTTGCAGGATGATTAATTTTGATACTAATGAAATGGGGCCCTGCTGCCTTGTGCTCCAGTATATTTGGACTGCTTATAGGCAAGGTACAGGATCTTGCAGTGAGCGGGTTGCTTTGAGCTCTTTCTCTTTTACAAAGCATATTGTTTAGGGTTGGTTTTGTGAACAGCAGTTCAGTGATCCATAAAATAACAAATTGTCACATAAGAACTCGCAAAGGAAAACCTTGCATTGACAAAAATCCTAGTTTTAACTCAAATATAATATCCTAAAGAACAGAAGAATGTGGTACCACAAACTATGGAAAGTGCTGTTTTACAAAGAAAACAAATTCTGCTTGTCTCTGTATTGTGTATTTTCCCCCTTCTTCCAGATGATTTATGTAGTGACTTTCACAAGCCTCGCGGCATTTTCTTGAATTCCAGAGGAACTTTACTTACATAGAGATGTGTGTGATAGGATTAAAACTCAAGTGTCTGTCATTTAAATGCTAATATCTCTGGATTAGGAGAACTTGGCAGTAATTACCAGAGTCAGTGATGGTGCATACTGATTTGAGGTAATCGGTGATGTTGAGTGCCCTATGCTGGGAGTAGAACCAACACCGTCCTACATCAGGGTCAAAGCAGAGAGAATTATATTTAGTTGAGATTGGCTGTGGATGACTTTGCATAGGATGCAAAGTCCATTTGCATAGGATGGCTGTTTTGTAGTCCCAGATGTTGGTGAAGGGCTCTTCACTACTGTATGTGGAGAGTGGCGGAGCCCAGTGCAGGCTGATTGCAGGCTGTCACCCTCCAGTCCTGTGGGAACTGTCCATTCTGTTGCATTCTGGCCATTCTTTCAACTGTGTGGTGGTGAAGTCAGGCTGCTGCATACAAATGCATTTATAAAATCAGTATGTGATTATGTTAATAAAAATCAAGTAAGAGTAACTACTGTACAAGATTGCTTAAGAGGGGTTCCGAAATCTTAAGCAGCTGAAAGAAAATGTTGCCTGTTCAAAACTATGGTTTCAAAAGAGACAGTCTGGTGAGATTTAACAATTATTCCTGATTTTGTTTCACAGATTAACTAAAATACAGAATAGTGATTTGAGAGAAATGGCAGAACCATTTTCATGAATCAGTATCAAACTTATTAGAAGAGAATTTTATTTCCGCATATATCTAGATTATTGTAATGGTATTAATCTCTACAGAGTGTCCTGAATCCATGCAGTATTCCCAAATGCTAATGTTTGTATTGGCACTTATGTGTTTACAGATGTATGTGCAAATCCAGTCTTCTGCCTCCTGATTTTAAACTCAGGAGGCTGCTGTGACAGTTATTTCTCCTGCAATCCATCAAGACTTCCTCATTTAATCCTTGCTGAATTTACTGTCAGGTGCTACATTTTGCCATTGCTCTCTTTAGGGAGTTTATTGATGTACAAGCAGAATGCATGCCAGCAGATTGTGGAATATAATTTGTAATACAAAAAAAGCCAGGACGTGAAAGTTGCGTTTTAGTGCACAAATTTCTTAGGTCTTTGTTTATTATGTATTCTGTAGTAACTAATTCCTCCAGGAGACTTTATATCTAGATTTGTCCAGCTTCAGTGGGAGCGTGTTGAGTGAGCATGGAACAGAGTGCACAACACATAAGATCTAATCTAGCAATGGCATGTGTGCAAGCAAAACTTTGCATTCATGCATTGCCCCAGGGATTTCACTGGGGCTCTGCCTGGGCACCCAGTTCTGCCTACATGGAATAAATGGCAAATAGGAGTCATGTGTCTGAAAGCAGCGCGGAGCTGTCAGATGCTTGTTTTAGCCAGACTTTAGTATTTGTATAAACACTGTAAGAACTCAGTTGCAAAGCTTGGAAAACATTTTGCTCTGCCTTCTTTGTTTTGGTTTGATTTTATTTGCATGCATCATTTTACATGTGACGAAATTAACCCACTATAACCAACCAGATTGCACAGAAGGTAGAATAAGGTTTTACAAGCAGAATTTGTTTCCTTGTGTCCTTTTTCTTCTGGAACATAATTTTACCAAAAACCCTCAATATGAAACAGACACTGATTTGCTCATAACAAACGTTAAAAAAAATAATCCGGATATCCACTGGTTTGTGAATGTGGAGCCACACGTTATTAAAAATGCACTAGGCTAAAATGTTTACTTTAGACAATGATTCTGAACACTGGGAAGTTGTGTGTCTTACATACAAATATTAGTCTTTCATCTATCTTCAGAACAAGCAAATATTGGAAGATGAACTTGCTCATACTTTCACTGCTGCTTGGGTGAAGTATTTTAGACACTGACGTACAAGTTTACTTTTGATGTTGGCTTGTTTTTCTGTATATCTTTGGGATAATAAATATGGAGAAAATATATGTTAATTAACTTCCTAGAGACCAGCCATCTGATTTATGGTTTCAAAGTGTCTCCATTTAATCTGTCAAAACTGATTTTAAACTTCATTTGTCTTCTGGTTTTGGCAACATTTTTTACCTTGAATTCAGCTGTTTGACATGCATTGTACCAGAGTCACATTTTAAAAACATTTACAGTACATTGCAAAAGAAAGGTTCACTTTGGTACATCTGCTTTCAATATTATGCATCTCTAAAAGTGAAAACAATTTGAGAGTTGGCATTGAGAATATTCTTGTAGTTGGCATTGAGAATATTCTTGTAGCTGTGAGCACAGCATTTAGGTAACTTTTGTAAGAACAGAGTAATAATTACAGAACATGAATTGTCACTGAACAAAATTCTCCTGTTGATTATTACCAGTTAGAGTTAACAGCTCTGGTGGCCTGCTGATTAGATGCAGAACATGGTTTCCCCAACCTGAAAGATAGGCCATTTCTCAAGAGTTTTTAAAAATTACTTTCAAAGACTGAATTCCTGACCATGCAGCATTTAACAGCCCCCTCAGGCTTTGCACAGACACCTCAGTGTAGGCTACCTCCTTCAGGAGAACTGCATCTCTGGAGCTGATAAAACTCATCCTGCTTTCCTTTCACCACAAAGGAGCAGAGCCTCAACTCTGGGCTTCTCTCCAGACTCTGCTTTCAGGCACCATCCACCACTCCTTTGCTGACTCTGAACCATGGAGTTGGCATAGTGGGAAAATAGGGCATTGCAAGGCAGAGGGGTGGTACAGCCAGAAGGAGCTAGGTACCAACCAGGCAGTGAGCCCTACAACAGTGTTGTAGCTCTGCTGGAGCTGTAAGAGAGAAATCTTCTCCAAGAACACAACACAGTTCAGGGGTCCTTTGTAGTCCCTGTGTTTTTTAATCATAGCTGCATAGGCTTGTTTTTATCAGGAGGACAGCCTTTCACCATCTTGCATTTTTTCATCCCTACTGTCACTGTGTACTCATTTTTTCCTGCACTAGTCTGGATGATTATCAGTAGGGTAATATTACATGAGTAAAGAACACGTAAGAGGATGTATTAGCAATAGAAACACAGGGTAATGGGGAGCTGGATGGTCGTGCTAGCAGTGTGGGTAGATCAGAAGGACATTGCCTTAGGAATGTTCTGCAGAAAGGCCTGGAAGTGAAGTGATGGCTGTGAGATCCAAGTCAGAGATGAAGCCTATGTTATAAAGATCTCGTGGTAGGGGCTGTTCAAACTAAGAGTGAAAGGAAGAAGTCTGAAGGTGCAGCAGTCTGTTTTTTAGCTGCATGGAGCTACCTTTGATGACCTACCATTGTGAAGCGATGTCAGAGACTGAATTTTAAAGTGGTGGTATGCCAACAATAGTCATCAGAGGCCGTATGGTTATGTTTGGTTTTGTAATTGAGATTATCAGTGTGAAGGTGAAGAAGGAGGAGAGAAATAGGGAAAGGACGAAGCTCTTTGAAATCGAGAGTGCATGAACAGGATCCATCCTCTGGTCAGCTTACTGGAGTAATGGCTTCTCCCTGTGCATCACGCAGGGGTTGGTCATGGTTCCCACTGGTTAGAACAAGATAACCCGGTGTTCATGTGTGCACTCACCAATTCAGAGAAGTCTGTTGGGAGTTGACACTCCTAGCTTGTATTCGCCTTGGACCTGCCTGGCGTGGCATTGGGGGATTATTGCCTGCATTCTCATCAATGTAAGGAAGGATTTAAGCAGTTTCATTTTTTTCTGTACGTGCCTGATGCTGAGCCTGGGGTTTTTATTCTTTCAATTATGCTCTGTAGTACTTGGAATGCTTAACAGAGCCAGGCACAAGCAGTGCATAGGGATGAGAGCACTGGGATAGAAAAATAAACAGCGGAAACCCACAGCTGAACTACCAGATGCTGGGATTTGTCATTTTTTTCCCCCCCCCTTTTTTTTTCCCCCCCCCCCCTTTTTTTTTTCCTTCTATCTCTACTCCTCCATATGAAATATCCCTGTCCAACTGTGACTGAAACAACTGATTAGCTACTGCTTCCTTGGAAAAGAGGACGCACAATGCCCACACTCAGAGGGGTGTGCAGGCCACCTTGCCACCTGTGGAGACATTGCTGTGACACAGGGCTTAACTTAGACTGTAGGAGAGCAGAGGGAGACACAGGGCACCAGGTGCTAGGATGTTTAGGAGGAACTTGTTTTCCTTCTTTACTAAAAGCACTAATGTGAAAGTGTGAGGGGTTGCCTCAGCTCTGAGCATGGGTTGCAGGGGCAGAACACAGTATGTGTGTATGTGAGTGAGCTCTCTCCCTGCCTCTTCTCATGGTCTCGCCCTTCCCCACTTTCTCTCCTGCCAACCATTAACTGCTGGTTAACTACCACAACCTAAGTCCAGCACTGCAGTTGTCTCTACTGAATGTCAAGAGGTTTGACGTGCTGCATTTGGCCCAGGATGCAGAAAATAGATGTAGAAACCTTAAGCTACAGTTGTGCCAAGGCTACTGCTGCTGTGCTAAGTGGCACTGGCTCATCATTCCTTTGTGCTCTGCTGCTTCTGTCAGTCTCTGAGGCTGTGAGCTTTCTGAGGCAGGTTTCATACTTTGGTCATTCCTGTGCAGAATAAACTGCAATGGCATTATAATCCTTTGTGCTTTGGCAATATTAGTAAATAAATAACAGGGCATGCTGTAGAACTGCACAGTTCTTACTGTATGTACAAAGAACAGTCCTATCTCCAGTGCTGAGGGGAAGGAGGGCACAAGATTCCCTCACAGCTCTGCCATGCCTCTGTGTTTTAGACAACAGCTACCTGTGTCTCAGAAGTAAAAGCTGGGGATAGCTTATTTGCCATGACTGCACCTCAGTCAGGTGGGTGTGAGAAAAGAGGCTGTGGATGATCCCGAGCAGATCACAGTTATTCTCATGCTTTCACCTCTGCTGGATGGATGTTCTGCAGCAAAGAAAGTTAAGAAATATCAATGGGCATTAAAGGGAAAGCAAAACTGGAGCAGGCAGTACATGTGCCTGACAGTGATGATAATGCATAGCAGTCTGAGCATCAAGGGTCTGAGTCCAGAAGGAGGGTCAAGAGAGATTCCTACCAAAGCCAGTAATTGTTTTCTTTTTTAGCTTGTTTATTTTCTATGCAGTTAGCAAAACGTGACTCTTCATTATGCGTGGTGTAACCAGTCATTAGCTGTATATACATGGCTGGGATTCAGTTACACAGAAACAAGATACTCTCCTTTTCCACACTGACTGAGAAGAGGAAAATGCACTGACATATAGGGGATGTCGACCTGGGCTTTGGGAAGCTTGTGTGGGACTAGTCGCTGCAGCACACATACTGGTGTTTCTGTAGAGCTCAGTACTTTCTAAGCATATCCACTGAGTAAGCGCACGTGGCCAACAGCACAGTGCCTGACATCTAGGCTTGCTGTTGAACCAGGCTCTGAGCAGTTTTGCCAGCCTAGTTCTGGACCCAGGCTAATACGGCCTCTGGAGACAGGCTTTCTTTCTGCGGGGTGGGAAACCCCTGAGGGTGTTATCCTGCAGTGAGTACTTGGTAGGTCAAGAAACGCCAGCTTAGAGATCCCTGCAGCATGCTCTGAGGTGGCCCAGCTTTGCTGTTGCCAGTCCCTTCTTTCCTTGCTTTTCTTTTTGGAAAACTACTGCTAATTGACAGTGCAAATAATGCATGATACTTGCTTCCGTAATATTGCAAGTGGTGATTTTGGAGCTGTGCTGCTCTCATTTTTTCCCTCTTGCTGATTGCCAGGATCCATGCAAATGGGGAGTTATGACAATGAGGAAAAAAATTCTTGTTTTTCTCTTTTTGGGACCTTCCAAAAGTTGCATTCCTCTCCCTTCATCTCAGCTAATTTCTTAGTCAGCATGCTCAGGATAACATGGATTTCTGCCAGGTAAATACGGATTTTGTGAGCCGTATTCTGCACTGTCAGCAATCATTTTAGCTCTAAAAGGCCATGGCTTAGCATGGGGCTTGGATGACACACACGTTCAGCTTCCAGCTCCTTTATTTTTTAAATGGCTTCAGTTACTCCCTCTCTGCTGTCTTTTGCAAACCAGCCATAGGGTTTAGATGTATTCTGCAGAATTTGTGCAAAACCAAACAAGGCAAACCTAAGAAAGGCTTAATTAAAACAACAGAAATCTCACACTCACTGACTGTTGCTGGAG
The DNA here is from genome assembly GCF_000687185.1 of Egretta garzetta. Classification (NCBI taxonomy): domain Eukaryota; kingdom Metazoa; phylum Chordata; class Aves; order Pelecaniformes; family Ardeidae; genus Egretta; species Egretta garzetta. Next base: position 1,433,339 of record NW_009260594.1, on the reverse strand, counting down.
CCCTTTTTGCCTGTAAACAAAAAATTCAAATGGCTGATTTTCCCCCCTCAGTTTCATAAGTGGTTACTGAGCTTCTGCAGTTGCTACATTCCTTAAAAAGTTGTTATTTCTTTTTTGGTCACACACTGGGGGACTCCATTGTTTTCAGTGGTGCCTATTGAGTTAGGCCCATCGACAGCAGAACTCATTCTGGGTCATTAAGTTTGGAGGCACAGTAGTATAATTTGGTGACTTTATTCTATTTCTTGGCAGAGACTTGTATTAAAGTCACGCACACACAAAACCAGAATAACCATCCTTATCCCTTCCCCCAAACTCTGAGAACATTGAAGGACCCAGCCCAGCAGCCTCAGGTAAAACATTAAGAATTTGCTGGCTGAGCAAGAGTTGCTATTCTGATGCTACAGCAGAATAATAATAATAATTAAAAAAAAATCCGAGAGCTGTGTTTAGGCACATATTAGGCAGAAGAAGCAACATAACACTGCTGTCTTATATTATTAATGATTGTAGTACTGTACTGTTCTAGTGTTGACAATTTAACAAGGTTCCTTGGAAAAACTGGCTGTGTTTAAGAGATTCACACAAACGATTCATGATCTGGAGAATATACTATACTGTGAGAAAATGAAGGCGGCGGCCAGTTAGTCACTGAAGAAAAGGTAGGAACAAAGTCTAAAATTATATACAGAGGGAGAATACCAGGTACGTCTTGTGTTCTAATCTAGCACACAAAGGCATGAGACCCAGTGCCTGGGAACTGAAGTCAAACAAGTTCAAGCTATATAAAATTCATGCTGAGAACCATGGAACAAACTGCCACAGAAGCAATTCTCCATCATTTAAAGATTCCACTTTGAGATTTGATGTCTTTCTAAAAGATACGCTCTAGATCCAACAGTGTGTGGTTAAACTAGATGCAGATATCCCACAGGAAGTACAATGCACCAAGCACACTGCCATTCTTTCTGGGTTCAGCCTGTAAACTGTGTGGTCTTTGGAAGTTGCTCTGTATTCCTGTGCTATGCCTACTATTTGTAAACTCAGTCACTTCACCATAGGGTCTCTGTTTCCCACTTAGAAGTAGTTCTTATAGGACACATTTCTGGATCTTTGGTCCTGACATTTAGGGAACCTTGTGTACCTTTTGACCACACTTTACCTGCTATGGGAACTTTTCCATCTTCACAGCTCTTAACCTGGCATTTTTTTTCCAGCACTAAATTCACATAAAAATGCACGTTCCATATATAAATCCTCATTCCTCATTATCAAGGTTATCAGTGTGCCAAGGTGATGGGAAAAAGGAAAAGAATGGAACGTCTGCCCAGGGTTGTAACAAGCTAGACTTTCTCAGTCTGAGGCCCTCAAATCTAGTCTGAGTAGAAGATCATCATTCTGTCTGTGGCTCTGTACTTAGTTTGATTAGTCAACAGTATTTACTGAGGTGCTGGCTGTAGTATTTGTATCTCTAATTGAGCACTGGAAGCTATTACTAAAATGGAGATGTTAGAATTCATCCCTCCAGTGTGCATCTTTAGATACTCAGTTCTAAAAGACTTTATAGGTCTGATCTTGCACCTTCTAGTTTTGTAATACTGTTATTTCACTGGCTGTGGCAGTGATTCCTGATTGACAACCAGACCAGAATAGAACTGGACCCAGAGACAATATGATTAATGAATTAGGCTCAGTTTCACTGGATCAATTAGATCAGCATGTTAGAATGATTTCATGCCCTTCATGTATTCGTGATAGTGGGGATGGTCAGCAGAAACAGTGCTGTAAATCTGAAGAGTCAGCCCTAATTAGAGTTTTGAGAATGCCATAACACTGGAATCTGGACAGTGTGCAAGTATGTGGACTTTTCTGAGAGTTTTTGTTTAGTGTTTTATGCTGCTAAGTTGAACTATGGAGTGACGGGACCTTGGTGGAGGCAACCTTTACCTCTGCGTGGATGTGGTTGGTATGTTCTATACTGAGATTTCTAAGCATTTTTCAGAGAGCAGTTTAATGCAACGATAAGAACAAACAGGAAAACTGGGTCATACCAAAGGTTCATTAATCTCATTATTCTGTGTCTTATCCATGAAAAGAGATAAAATAATCCAGATGAGATTTAACTGCTGGGTCTGACTGCCATTGTGCTGCTTCCTTGCTGGCTCACAGTGAAGGAAGTGTGTACCTGCTACCATCTGCAAAGAACAGGATCTGATAGTGTAAAATGTGGAGAAAAAAAAAGGTAGCATAAAGTACAGAAAAAAGATCTGCTGGAGAGAGTTAAGAAGAGAGACTGAGAGAAGAGATCAGACCTCTGGAAAACATGATTTATGAGAAAAAAAAAAAGAAACAGAGGCCTGTGTAACACTGGCAAGAGAAGAGTGAGTGGAGACAGCCTTCAAAGACAAAAGGTTGCTATGGACAGCAAGAGAACGGACTCTTCTCCATGTGCAGTCTGGACAGGACAATATGTAACAGACTAAGTTCTAAGTCAAGTGAAACAACTGAATAGGTTCTGGGAATGCTGGGGAGTTGCTGGAGGCTGTAAAGGACAAACTGGCCAAAGACCCCCTTAAGTTTGTGAGATTGGATTATGCATAGGGACACAGGATGGAGTAAATCACCTTCTGAAGACTCTCAGGCCTGTTTTCTATGATTGTATAATCTGTGTATCAGAGTAAAGGGCTTCTAATGATTGCAATGACACTTATGTTTCTTCACTGGCATATTCAGCTTAATGTAATCACTGAGATACCTTATTCTCATGACTTGTGTGGAAAGTGCAGACCCAGTTAATGGAAGGATGTAGAAAGCAGCGATACTAAATAAAAGCAGAGAGTACTCCATATACCTCCTAATCCATAGCAACTGCCCACTGTCATCACCAGAAGATTCACAGAGGGCTTTTAGCAGGAACTAAACATCTAATTGTTGTTTATTCAGTGTTCATGTAAGCCAGCACCAATCAGTAAGAACATTTTCCCTTTTTGTAGCAGCCCTTGTACTCTGCATCACCCTATCTGTTTTTTTCTTCCCTGTGCCTTTACCTCTTCAAGCAGACTCCACAATAGTCTTATTATTGTCCTGACCCACAGTCTGCTAAAAAAACCCCACAGCAGAACAGGTAATGGTGAGGGTGGCATGGTTATCACCAGAACCTGATTTTTCTCTGAAGAGACTGATACAGTCAAGACGTGCAGTCCTCCCAGTTGTTGTCTGAAGCTGCCCCATTTTGGATAGATACCTGAACTAGTTATATTTAAGTCATAGAGGAGAGTTTTTCTTCTTAGTATGTTACATGGCATATAGATAGTTATCGCACCAATAACTTATGTTTGACACTGTCCTTCAGTAGACTGTTCTTGCTGGTGGTAACATTAAGGTGTATGTTCAACATGCACTCCATATATATACAATCCTAAAACTGCAGTTACAGATAATTGCTATTCTCAGACTGGTGTAAAGTTAGGAGAAGTGTACTCTGTTGCGGAGAGCCTGCTAGAGGCCCGTTCATTGGCAGTGAGTGCAGAAGGGTAAATTCTATTTAAATAGAATTAGTCCCAAGTATAGTTCTGGTAAAATAGAAAACGACATTGCAAATCACTTCGTGTTAAATATATTTCAAATCAAGCCTTGAAATACTGCCAAAATCCTGGCAGAAAGAAATGTCAAACAATGAAAACAGCAAATGAAAAGTAGCAAGGGTAGGCTGTTGCTCTTTTCAGCTTGTATTGGGGAAACTGTGTGTCTTGAATTTTGTTTCTGGCAGTGTTAATTCTAAGCTGCAAAGAAGCCATTACTGTGTTAGGTATCAAGTGTTAAATGATCAAGGAGACTGTGTAGGTGAAATGGTTGCCTGTTTGTGGTAGCAATTTGAGTTTTCATTGTAAAAAAAAATATTGTATGCAAGAGCACAAAGAGGTCAATAGGGGCTGTAGGTTACTTGGTAAGTGGGAGAGATCTGCAGTGAGTCTGGGTGGAGGTTGTGTATGTGAAGATGTCTCCTTTTTAATAAGAGAATGGAGAAACCAATGCAAGTTGCATTAGGACAATGTGTAATCTTCAGCAATCAAATGCCTTTTCACTGTAGTTTTTCATCACTTTGATATATAAAGAACCAGGAAAAAATGTCTGGAAGGGGCTTCTATAACAAGTGAGCTCAGAACGAAGGTTATCAGAGAGGAGAGACTCATAAAGCCTCATAGGAGAAGAGCTTAATTTGCACTTTTTGGAGGGCCATCAAATGGAAGGCAACCCATAGCTGGAAGCTGATGTGTAGTGCAGGTTTACTAGCTCCCCTCCATTGTCTTCCCTTTACATGTTGGAGCATTCCCATCACATAGCAACATGGAAAGTTCTTTCTAGACTCCCAGTGCATTTTGATTCCTATTATAAGTCATTTTTTTGTCTCCTTTAACTATGAGTAGGCTGGTTTCCAGATACACGCATCAGAATTAGGTCCTTAAGACTGGATGTTGTGCATCCATGTCCCATCGGACCTTTTCCTCCATCTAGCTTGCATTGAAGAGAACAAAAGGCTTTTTAATTACCAGATTCCCCCTTTGTTTAAAGTTTACCATTTCTGCATAACCCTGTGTGATCTACAGTGATCCTGTAGATCACACAGTTAACTGCTGTGGCTTTTACTGACTTGGTGACACTTCCAGGCTTCCAAATCTTTGAGCCCTCCATCTTGATGGAAATAATTTTTGTTGTGCTCTGTTGGGTGGTGGGTTTTTTCTTTTTTAATGTATGTACTGTACTGCTGAGCCAGGGAGACATAAAATTCCTTCTTGGTACATAGAGGCGTATATGTTTACACAAGACATATACAAGGTGCCATATGGCAAAATCCCAGCTTTCATTCCCTGCACATCCTTGTGTTTCAAATGTTTGGGAGAGCATATATCCCTGCGGAGTCTTTACATGGTCTGCTGGCTAGTACTTCCATGGAAAAGAGAGAATAAATGGACTAAGTAAAATACAGGGGAGTAGAGATCTGTGAGTTTAAAAGTTCAGGGTTTAATAAGTTAATGGGAAAGCAATAACCCACATACAGTTCATAGTAGGCATGCTCTGGCTATTAGTGAATTAAATGACTTAGAGGAAAAAAACAAAAGGAATGGATTTTCTCAAACTGTGCATGTATGGAAAGATCCTGTCTTCTCAATGGGGTCATATAATTGATGATGAAAGCATGTTTACAATAGGAACAATTCAAGTACCCTCATCATAAAATGTGTGAACTTCTGTCTTGAAAGAGTCACTCTGGAGTTCTTTTAACCTACAGGCCCCGTCTAACTACACGCTGCTGTGAAAAACCTGGTGGTGTCCATTTAGAGCAACAAAAAAGACAAACCAAAGGGGACAAGGGCAGGTGAGTGTGTACATAACCCTAAATGGTGTAGAGCTGTCTTATACCTTACACCAATGTGCACAATGGCATTTATTCATGGGGTGTGGATTGATTTGTCCTGGTTCAGCTGGTCTCTGGGAGCACAGGTTGTTGATCAGTATTATGTGTGAGAGCAGGGAGTTTCAACCAGATAGATGGACAGCAGCTTTTGTGTGTTATGTGTGTTGCTCACATTGAAAAGTAGAGTTGTCTGGTACACAGACAGTGTGACCAGCTTCAGCTAGGTTTAAAACTTGTGCATCTAAGTAGCACAATGGATTTGGTAGAGCCAGCTTTGTACAGTATGGTAGCAGTCTTGCATCTAATGGCATCCTGGAACGCATAGTGGAAGGTAAGGCACAGGTTGGAGAGGGTTAAACATGGAAGTGGAAGAGAGGGTTTCAAACTGAGCTTAGAAATGAAAGGGAAATGGAGAGGGGTGAAGTGGGAAAGGAGAATGGGGCCAATGGCTGTATTTGCACCTTCTTTGAACATGTTTACTCATAAGGTGGCAGAGGCACACCTATTCTCCTGTGTTTGGCAGGGCAAGGAGAATCATGATGATATATCCTACCTATCAGAAATAATGAGAATTCCTATTCCAACACAGTCTTCTTAAAAAAAAGAAAAAAACCCCAAACCATCACATTTCATTATGTTGAGCTTATATTCTCTAAGTGCCCATTAGGAGGGTTTTAGGATTTCCTTTTAATTAAAATAATGTTTGTTGAGCTTAATATTTTCCTAAAACATTTCTTTTAATGTCTTTTCCCCCTGTTACTAAAGTCCAAGCAGTGAGGAAAGATAACTGACCACAAAAAAGGCCAGATGTGCTGAGAACAATATTTTTCAGATTGCCTGGCAACAGGCAAAAGGTGATTCCAAGCCGAGGAGACTCTGTAACAATGAATATAATGACAAGACCTGTGTTTCTTCAGGCTGCAAAAGGTTTTGTCCTGATTGTCACAAAAGAGGGCAGTGGTAATTTTCAGTCTCCTCTTAGCTCTGTCTGGGGGCATAATTTAGAGGTCTGAGATCCAAATAGGAAGCCAAGAATGCTGAGTTTCAAACCTGAGTGTAGTGATAGTAGACAGTGATAGTAGACAGATAGTTGTTTTATTTCTCTGACAATCTATTCACTGTTGCCTAAAACGGTTATATTCTTACACATCCAGAGCCTAACTCAGAACATCAACTAAGGCTTTGAATTCTCTGGAACCTGAGCACATGGCATGTGTTTTCCTGAATCTCAGCCATACTTGCTAACTTCAAAAAGTGTTGTGAAAGTCTGCTGAAATCTAAACTACATAACATTGCAAGCCATTTTAGCAATGAAAGATGTAGCGTATTGTTACTGCGTTCTTTGCCTGCCTGCTGGACTCCAAGATTACCTTTAAAATATAATGAAAACAGTCAAATATGGGAGCCATATCTATCCACGTGCTTGAATATGAAAAGGTTACAGATATCTAAACTACTGAAATGTTTTCAAATTGTTTTACATTAGACTGATACAAAATTAACCACACTTTTTTATTCAGTAATGCTAACCCTACTCATTCACTCTCTTAAAATACTGTGTGTAGTCTGCAACAAGAAATTTCACAGAACAGAAATAAAATGCAATCCAAATAATGTGTTTTAAAAATAAATCAAACATGAAATAACAAATTTAGATGTAGCCTACACGTAGGGTCCAGAATTTACTAGAAAGAAACACTTGGGTTATATTTATCTTTCACAAGTTTTTAAGATTGATAGTCAACAATTTATTTCACTAGCTGGGTTGTTTTAGTTTACAGGATTTTTCTTAGCCCTTCTGTCTTCACTCATACATCAATGTGAAAGTATAGAAGTAAGTATTTCTGTTAAAGGATTTTGTTAGATGGTTCAAAAAGACTTGGAGGAAAGAGACCCTTCTTTTTTATTCTAATCTTATTGGACGCTGTTAGTTTGAACACTCATTTTTTATAGATTCATATCACCTGTATCTATTTTCAAATAGGCAGAGGATCTGCCACCTCTGATTTGGTATACAAATATAGGACAATTTGGATCTTCACTTGACTCTCACTATATACAGTATGGTCTGCTTTGTAATAAAGAATCTTTTGGCTCTCATGTGCTGTGTTTTTATTAAGATAGTGTACAAGCATTATAAAAAAAGGAAGCCAAGTCTCTACTGGCTGTATGAAACAAGCCTTAAAATGTGAACAGGTTGTAACTGATGCAGAGATCTAGGGTGAACCTGGAATGTGGTGTGAGCTGCTTTGCTCATCTTTGAGAGATGAACTCTTGAGTGCAGCAGTGAAAATTTAGTGCTGTTATTGTTAACCACTTCAGGCCTCAGGTAAGGCCAAACAGCAACAAAAGAGTCTTGGACACCTCTTGTGTTGATGCTTTGGAGAAAGAATTGTTGCCTTCCTTTGCCAGTCTAAATGAATCAAAGGAGCTGTGTGTGACAAATGGTCATATTGAAAGTCAATATGTTTGATCCCATGGGCTGCCCAAAGGGCTTAAAGAACTGCACAATTATATTTGAACATTTTCAGTAATTTTTCTACATAACATTGACTTTGTTTGATAGTCCGTATCTGTAGTTGTTTCCTCAGCATAACTTTCAGATCCTGTGTTTACTACTTGTGCATCACAGAAGAATCAGATAATTAATGGAATAAGGAAGGAATTCTGCACCTTAATGCACTGCTCTGGGTCTAGTCAGCTCTAAGGCATTTCTTGTTGCCTTCTACCCCAGGAAAGAAACCTAGTGGTGCACAGTATTGATATCACATGGAGATGAAATAAAAACATGGAGAGAACTTACAAAAATGCACAGGGTAAAACTTAGCTTGTAATAAAAAGATAGGGTTTTCAAAGCTCTGTGATAGTACACATGTACCTACACAAAGAGTTATGGTCGGACAATCTGGGATGACATCATGTTTTTGTGCTTTAAAAGAGGTAATCTTTCATAGTCAAGTGTTATTGGAAGTCTTGTACTGAATCAGAAATTATTGCAAAGATCTCTTAAAGTGCAGAGCTTTCCTCTGTCAAGCGGTGAGAAGCCCAAATGTCTAGATGTTTGTTGTGTACCAGAGGGTGCAAATGACTGCAGAGAGATCAAGAAAAGATCTGAGCATCCCCTCTTTCTGATCTCTAGGCCAAGATCTGGAAGTTCATGTTGAGGATATCTTGTTATGAATTTGAAGACCTTAAGTGAAAATAACAATATTACATTTGGGTAAAGTCTGCTTAAGGCTGTAATGTCATACATGGCTAATCACACCAGCCTACTTCTAAAGTGGTTTCCTTTCTCTTAAGCTGTGTCCGTAATAGAAAAATTTAGACCCAAACTCATATCCCTTCTAAAAGTGGTTCACTGAAACTAAAGGAGAAACCATGTTTTTTCACAAGACATAGGAAATGTGTCTCCATGATCGCATGGTCCGACTTGCCTTGTAGGAGGTAAAAGAACAACTATTTTCTAGCCTTTATGCTACTTTTCTGTTCCTCAGGCTTGGTGTTGTAGGATTAAGACAAGCCCTCCCATTCACCATAGAGAATGGCATGACAGGCATAAAAAACTTTGGGAAAGTGTTGATATTGTTGTTGTTGAAAATGCTGTATGTTCATTTTGAAGATTCTATGTTTTGAAGCTTTCGGTTCATTCATTAGAGCCTTCAAGCAGGCAGCATAGTGCTGTGGATCTCTCTTGATGCTCTTAAATTACTGACTGTATAGGAGTTGTGGCAGGCCCTCCAGCCATACAGTGAGGGAGATTATTCAGCTCTAGCTATGTGGAATGGGTTGCTGAGTATGGTACAGTACCTTCCCTACGATACATGTGTTTGCTGTGTTGGTACCTTTTGAGTTAATTTTCTCTCAGTGGAGAGCTTTGATGGCCTTTTCCAGCATGGGTGATTTTCACTTGTTTGAGAAACTCTGGTACTGTTTGGTCTTTCACTTGTCTCACGTGACTCATCCAGCTGCCAGTAACAGCGTTCCATTTCTCAGTGTTGTCGTGGTAAATTTTGGACATTGCATCCAAACAAAACCAAGAATGGCAAATTTTTTTAAAAAAAGAAGTAATTAAGAGAATGAAGCAGTAAGAAAAAAAAAGCAAATGACCTAGTTTGGTCTTCACCGCAAAACCCACAATCCTCTGGGGATATCTAAGTATGTTAGGCAAATATTTCAAATCTATCTCTGTTTTGAATGTGAGTCATTTCAATTATACATCATTTCAGTTATTTGTTCATTGGCCTTAATTAGGTAAACTCCAAAGCACTGTAACATGTGTTTATTGTTGAATAATTACTCTTTTGGTAAGTCCTTGCTCTTATCTTCTTAGCCTTAATAACTAATTTTATCACTAAGGGTGAAGCCTTCCTGAATGGTAAACAAGATGTTCCCCAGGGAAGAAGGAGAGCTATTGCCCTTTAGTAGGATTGTTTTAAATGTTGATCTCATTGTTACACAGACAGGTTTCCCTTTATGTGAGGAGATACTCTGTTTTCCTCGAGGAGAATTTACCCCTAGCAAGAAATGCAGGGCTGCCTGCAGATTCTGACCGGTGTGAGCCGTCCTTCCTGAGGTCTGTAGCCTCATCACAATCAAGGGGACCAGGTCTCACGTGACTTAATCTGGCATAAATCAAGAAAAAACTCCCCCAAATTCAGTTACCCCAGAATGAAAGAAGCAAGATATCCAAAATTGAACTAACTTGATTACTCATATGGAAGGAATTGCCTGATTGCAGCCTTTGCACACTACTGTATCCGTTCCCTTCACAAGCATTTAAATGTAAAGGTATAAATCAAAACTGCAGGACAGAAAAAGAGAAAGACAGAAGTTACCTTGATGGATTCCACTTCCATGAGATCCTTCTGGAAACCATTCTGCTTTTATTAGATTTACTCTCTGTAAATTAGGATTAGTTTTTTATATGGATTTATGAAATAGCTATGGTTCTACTGAAAGCAGGGTGAACCCTCTGGTATATGGCAGGAGTATGTGCTCTTTTCATCTGTTATTGGTAAGTTACAGCATGTAGGTTAAAGGCCCCTTGATACCAGTGAAAGAAGAGATCTAGTTCCAGATATGGAAAATGCTTAAATCTTGTGCATGCCAGCCAGTGATATTAATATTGTATAAAACAGTTGTCAAAGGACCAGATTCTGTTCTCAGTTACACTGGTGTGAACCAGACTTTTTTTTCCCCTTTTTTCAGAGGTGATGAATTTGCTTTCACATGTGCTTGAACAGTTGAATGTAGACTCTGGTTGTCTGTGTTCAGAGACAATCTCTTGGTTCTTGTTTTAGCTGCTGCGGGGGGAAAAAAAAGTGAGCCACTGGTGTGTTCCTTGTCTGTCATTGTTCCAACTCTCTATGGTGGGCACATTTTAGAGGGCTTTGATGGAAGTGCGACTTCACTCAAGGCACTGTCGTGCAAGAAATTTTTAGCTCTTGTTAATAAATCTGTAAGGTACATTGTGAAGGCATATGTACAGTGGATTGGCTGAAACACATAATTTCATGGATTTAGCATAAACGTTCTGTTCCTTTCCAGGGCGAAAATGTATTTTCTGATTTGACAGCTACGGGAGAAGATAATAATTTTTGACAGCACAGGGATAATGTTCATGTTATTCTAGGAAATCTCCATCTTTATACAAATAGGTATCAATGTGTGCTACAGTTGGTGTTGCTGAACTTCAGTGGAAGCTTCAAGTTTCTGTGTTTTGATAATATGATAAAATTGATAAAATGTATATTTAGAAAGCCCTAATGAATTTCAGACTTGTATCACTTGGGGAATGAAAGAAAGAAAATGTTTTTATTACAAGTCCAGTATAAATCTTAAACATTTTAAAAGAATCCACAGTATTTTGGAGGGAAGATACATCTTGAATATATTCCAGGTAACATTGCTGATGGAAGAAGTGAGGAACTGTGAATTGGGTATTGTTACGTATGACTGATTTACCAACTTCTCATGGTGGTGTGGCCTTTAAAAGTGTATATAACTTATTTCACCAGTGTTCAACAGTGTATTTAGATACCCCTTAAATGTGATTCAGGTATCCAAATTAACAACCACAAGTCTGATTATACAGTCTTGCTAAAGTAGATATTACCCCTGAAGTGAGTTCAGTTAAGATGGGATGAAGCCAGAATAGGAATGGAATAAAACCCAATGGAGCTATGGACTCCAGAGGATATAATGATAATTTATGTCATGACTACAAACAGGGCAGAGCTAATCTTCACAAACACCCACTAAAAGCTGAAAGGCATCCAAAGTGATGATCTTAAATGCTTTGGTCCAAAACCACCAAATACAACTGACTGCCCTGCACAGGCCAAAAGATGCTACATTTCTGTACAGCTTCTTAGTCTCTTTGGAGTCATTCAGAACAATCACAGAATATCAGTGAATTCAGGCCTCTGAATATGAATCTGAAATAACTAGAACATATATAAGGCTAACGGCCCATTTTGTATAGTTTAAATACAAATTGGTTTCTCTTTAAAATCTCATTTATCATTCCTAAAAATCTTACGTGGGCTTTTTGTTTATATAAAGTAATGCCATCCTGCACTTCCTAAGACTTATCACATGCCTTGGTACTGTGATGGAGCAGGGTAGGAAAAAACCTGTATTGTTTTTCCAATTTCAGAGATTTCTAACTTCTTAAAAAATAAAAATCAAATAAATAAATGATCAAGAAATGTAATGTATCAGCCAAACACTGAAAACTTTTCACTGGAAACAGGGAATTCTATTCTGGAAATGTCACAATAATGCCTCACGAGACTTGTAATTTGGGTGTCACATGTACCCACTCTTTTCTATGGGTCTGGATGCTTGCCTGGACTATGTCTTCATCTGCCATGGTCTTTCCTATTACAATGGTGCCATGGAGCATGATGGGGAGGCTGTGGAGCCCAGCCAATGGAGGAGAAAGGACTTTTGTGCTGTGATCCTTTTCACAATTTCTCCAGTTACCAGAGACTTTTTCTGCCTTTCCCAGTCACCTGTTTCTTCTCATTTATACTCACCAAAAACCTGAATGTGATTCTCACTGCTTTCAAAGCATCTGTTGACTGTAATTATAGAGGACCACAGCAGCTCAGGCTCTCCCATTTGCCTTTCATTAGCTATAGGGATAGCAGCTGTCCATAAGAGGAAATGGGGGTTCATGCATGTTAAGAGCACCTTTGCTCTGAGGAGTTGAGCTGAAGCAGTATAAATGAGCACAATCTCTGACCAGAACTTCATAAATGATGTAACAAAACTGCAGTGATTGCAAAACTTCATGAGTACAATTTTACTTACCCTTATATCATGAAAATATCATTAACTATATACTGTGATATCTGCTCAGTTAGGTAATATTATACATATTTAATACAGGTGGAATACCTGTATAATGTAGGTGTAAAGCTCAGTACAGTCTGAGTAACTGATTGAGAGCAGCCCTGCAGAGAATGACTTGGGGATACTGGTAGATGAAAAACGGGATATGGGCTGGCAGTGTCCACTTGCAGCCCAGAAAGCCAACCGTATCCTAGGCTGCATCAAAAGAAGCATGGCCAGCAGGTCAAGGGAGGTGATTCTGCCCCTCTACTTCACACTGGTGAGACTCCACTTAAGACTACTGCATCCAGCTCTGGGGCCCCCAGTATGAGAAGGACTTAGACCTGTTGGAGCAAGTCCAGAGGAGGGCCACGAAAATACTCAGACGACTGGAACATCTTTCTTGTGAAGAAAGGCCGAGTGTTGTGTTTTTTCAGCTTGGAGAAGGGAAGGCTCTGGGGAAACCTTATTGTGGCCTTTCAATATGTAAAGGGGGCTTATAAGAAAGATGGAGAAAGACCAGTTCCAAACCATTCTATAACTCTGTATCAATATATACCTGCTCTGGATAACATCACACATTGTAGTGTTGAAATGGTAGAAGTTGTGCTCTCAATGGCAGGTCCAGTGTGGGTTTCAGTAGACGACCAGATCTGAGAGCTGTGTAAAGTAGGTTATTTGTGATGAGGATGTTTGTAAGTCCTATGGCTACGCAGAGGGATTAATTTTGCTCAACTGCAGCTGTCTAAAAGTCAGGTACTGAGTTTAAGTTGCTTGTTAAGTGCCTTCGGTAGTCAAGGGGGAGATGAAAGTTGCATGCGCCCATCTTAGACACCCATTTTGAGATGGCTGAACAACATGGACATTGTCTGGGTAAAACTCATAAACAACAAAACTATGATGAGATGAATTGTGCTTTGTAACAGCATAGTAAACGACAAACCTTGATGCTTGTGAGAATCAATGATTTGCATGAAACTGAGCACAGCCTTTTATCTTTTCTGTCACTTTGACTGCAGAATTCATTTTCTTCCTCAGTGTGCAACACTCAGTGCCTCCATAGAGAATGGCCTAACTACAATGCAGTCTAGCTCTACTGTACCCATCACCAAGAGCACTGGGTACAAGAGTGAAGGAGTTAGTTTCTGGACTCTGTATGAAATCTACATAAATATGCTTGCCATTAGTATCTGACACCATTACGTCTCCATGAAAAAAACAAATTAGTGGGAGATCTAGATTTTAAAAGCATGGTTTGTATACAGTAGTGAAAATGATGGTAAATGACTATTGTGACTTCTTTGGTCTGAGGCTAGATTTCTTACAAATATGTTTATACATGCTTATATGTGAATATTTGATTATTTCACCAGAGGTAAAAAAACCAATTAGTATGCTTTAAGTTAAATGGAATTGCTAGCATTTGACAAATGCAATCTAAATTCTCAATTCCTCCTTTGTCCTCTCTTTTTAGGTAGATTATCGTTTGTGTTTATATATATATATATATTTCTGAACAATATTGCTATAGCTCCAGTCTATTTTTTTTAATATTCACCAGAACAGAATATTATTATTACCATTAGCACTTATAATAATAGCTTACTTGGAAAATACAGTTAAATGTATACATTGAAAGAAAATCAGTTTCATTTTTTCACACTGTTGACCTGACAGTAGAAACATGCCCATCTGAAGTCATAATCACAGAGATAATTGTCTGCAAAAAAACCTCAACTTACGTCACTGTTTTCAGAGAGCTCCTCTCCCTGAAAGTAAAGGGACTCCTAAACATCCCTCTCCAAAATTTTAACACAGGCAAGACTCTACCACAAAAATACACTGAAAGAAGGCAAGCTATCAGACGTAAGTTTTTTTGAGTTGGATTATGAAGTGTAAAATAGCTGCAAAACTTAAAAAGATAATAAACAACCATAATTCACAGATTCAAATGCCTTTGTAATTAATTTTTGCTTCCTTGTGAAACCTTTTATTTCCATTGCCATGTCATTTACAAGAATTTTACAAGGAGATCCAAAATAAGCATACATAAGACGCAGATGAGCATACAAAGTAATGAGCATAGAGGATTCTTGGTCAAAGGCTTACGATTTTTTTCTTTTTTTGACAGTGAATGGTAGCTACAATCATTGTAATTTGATCTCTGAGAAGAGGAACATGATGGACACGGAGATGACAAGTACCTCAGTACCTGTCTGCAGACAAGGTCTGTTCATTCACGCAGGAAACCCACTTATGCGAGACCACCCACTGTCCTGCGAGAGACTGCTTCATGTTGGTCAGCTGAACTTGACACACTCGGATTTAAGGTATCACTGCAAGTTTTATTGGTTGATGTACTTTGCTCTTCTGGAGTGCGTCTTTGTTGGAACTATCTTCAGTAGCATCTGCGGGTGCTACATTTGGAAGAGTGTTTTTGGCTTTTACTTCGTTTTGGAAGTCCTTTGGATGCTCATTTAACCACGCTGCCTATTTGCAGGTTCACACTGCAGGGACATGCGCTTGTGCACAGACAACTGACCAAGGCAGTGCCAGGAGGAGTCACTGTATCAGCAGCTGCAGCCCCCTCCATTGAAGTTTAAATACAGCTTCTCTGGGAGGGCTCTTCCAGCATGCTCAAAAGTCAGTAAGAGTTTTGCCAGGGGCTTAAGTAGGGTCAGCCTTGCCTCCTCTGTACCTCCACCTTCCACTCCAATGCCATGCTGTTTCCAAATTGTAGCCTGGAAGGCAGGGATGATACTCTCAAACCAATGTCTCCCATATGGCAATTTGGCATGCCACCATCAAACCTACAGGAAGCCAATGCTACTTTTATTTCTACAGCATTTCCTTTAATGAAGTATTTTCAATGTTCCCATACAGCCACATCCTTGGTATTTGCTTTTAAGGCCATAATGTGAAAATTTGGTCTCTGGTTTTGATACATACACTGTAGTTGGATATGCTATGAACAGAATCTCTATTTAAACATTTGCTATAAATTAATTATATGAAAACACAGAACTCCATTATTTTTTTGTTGTTGTTACAAATTTAACATTACCAGATTTTAAACAAGTACCCTAAACAGACATCCATTGTGAATAGAAGCCTGCTACAAATTAAAATCTGTCCATCTATTTTAATTACACTGCTTTTTGGCAGGGGATATAATACGGAATAATCTTGACCTTTTTGAAGAGCTGTAGAAAAGAAAAACCTTAATAAAGTTGCAGCCCTTATCTTAGATACTTGGAATAATTGGCACTCTGTGCATGGAAATATGAAGCCCAAATTTCCATAGTCACAGCAAGAGGAAATATGGCCTATAGCTTGGTCTTGGAAATTTGAATGTTTCTGATTTTATTATACATATTTATGTCTTGTTTCCCCTTTTCCATTTACTGGTGGGGTAAGAACATCTGTGTTTTCAGGAGGAGGAGGCACAGCAATATGGCAAGCAAGTGGAAAGACCTTTTTGGTTGGTTGGTTGTTTGAAAAGGACAAATAATATCCATGCCACATAACAAAATATTCTGCTGTCGCTACAAAGATTTGTAGATGCTCTTTACAGATGGATGTAAGTCTGCTCCCTCCTAGCTTCTTTATGGCTCAATGTGGGACTGGCAGTTATCAACGTTTTTTTATTCTGTCAGTGAGGACAATTATGAAACAAAGATAATTAGGGCAGGAGCAAACAAAAGGAGGAAGAGAGTACTCTGCTTAGATCTTTTTGAACCTTTTTGTAAAATCTATAATGAGGAAATGACAGATACCTGCATACCGGGGATCACAGTACCCACCCTCAGAAATATGAACCGTTTCCAGCCCCCATTTTGAAGAGGATTCCCAGAACAACATAAAGGATTGTCTGCTGCATAACATGAGAAAGTAGCAGGTGATAGGCCTGATTCTCTCCCCTTTGCTTTGTAGCATGGTCGAAAGCCTTAAGGCTCTCTTGCTTCTAAGCAACAGTTTGGAAATGTCTGGAGAATATCTTAAAGGACCCTTCCATTCCTTTATGGTTTGTTTGTGTGTCTCACAGGTCATGCTCTGCTTGTATGTTTACCTGGCTAATACTACTTTTGTCTGCATGGGATTTGCAAGGTAAAGCCAATGCCCAGCTCTTCTCTGTGGACCTCATAGGCACAGTGTCTAGTTTTATCACCGTGCTACTGATGAGACGTGTGATACAGATCCAAAACCTTGGCACATGAGAGAAGGTGGACAGCAGTTGGGATGATTTCTGTTCATGGTGTTTGTGATGCTAAAGGTTACAAGCAAGTAACAGAAAACATGGTATTTCCCTGAAGATCTGAAAAAAGGAGAACGTAACTGAGGTGGGGCTGAATGCCCATCAGGTTTCAGTGAAGTTGGTGGGAGCAAAGGGTGATCTGTGCCTCCCCAGATTTCAGCCTTCGTTAGATGAGAAGAATCAAAATAGATGAGAGAAATAGGGCTGGAATGGACAGATATCTGAGCACACAGAAGTCAGGGCAAACTCTATTTGGTTGTTCTGTCTAGCTGTAGTGACCACCACAGAAATAAAGGGAGATAAAAATGCAGCAATCTTTCTGGGTTGAGCTTTGAACCACTCTGCATGTTTAGGATATGCAAAGTCCAGGGAAAACTGAAACAAACCAGAGAGTACCTCCCCTAGCAATCCAAAATCTTTCTCAGGATTTGGGGTTACGATTGGCTTTGTCCTTTTTTCCCTCAGTGCACTGAAACTTGTTATCCCCTTCAGCTTCTCCCTGAATCACTTTCTCTCGAAAACTGTATTCTAGGGATGACTGCCTTAATCCAAGAATCACAATCCCTCTTCTTCCTGGCCCCCTTTCCCCAGTTAATAGCTTTTAAGTTGTGCAACATAATTGCTGCTACATGCTATCTGTGAATGCAATGTGTGTGGGACTGGAAAAGTCCTAATACCTTCTTTACCACAATTGGACTCAGCACACAGCTAATGTTGGCCTTTTGTCAAATAATCCATTATCAGACACAGCAAACCCGCCCACACTGTGCTCAATGCTCAGCACATAAAACCCGGGGAAGACATCAGAGTAGTCAGATAGTGTTGCAAAGGGTCCCTGGATGTGCAGCAGAACAATCCCCTCCAGCTTCTTAAACTGTCAGTTACCACTGATTGCACATTTACAGTGGCAATTGAAGGCATGTATGTTTTGTAAATAATCTGGAGATTTCAGATACAGTCGTGTTTTCCTTTGAGGGCAGTTGGGAACTGCAGTACTTCTGGCATGGTGCTACCGGCCTCGTGCTCTGGCTCCAATTACCACGTAAGGGAGTCTCTTTGGAAATGCTGCCTTAGTATCCTCTGAGAGGCTGCTATTACTCTTTGAAGGCCTTACACTCAGCTTTCATGTGCTTAAGCAGCAATTCTGTTGCCTCAGACTGTCCACTCAGGTTTGCTCATCTGGAAGCCCTCCAGAGCTGCTCGTGCTGATTGTGTGTCCACACAGTGCTCTTTACACTGTCCTACTATCCTTTATCTTTCTTGCTTCCCTCTTGGCTGTTTGTTTCATATGCATTTATATTTTGCTACTGTCCAGAGATTATGAAATCCTCACAGCCAGCACTGCCTGTGTGTACCAGGCCTGGAATCTGATCCGTGGCTGTAACAGCAAGATGCCATTACAGGAGCAAATAAGCAATGGGTATAAGAGGAGCCACCCAGCAAGCACAGGTATATAATGTATTTAAATATACAGTGCTAGAGAGGAAACTGTAGCTCCCAGGAAGGACTTGCTTCTGATCTGCACAGGCAGCCTGTGCTTATTGCGTAGGCAGAGCATGGATAAGACAAGGCTGTGGCAGTGGTAAACATGAATTCAATGCCTTCATCTCATTTGCTTTTGCAATAAGGTATTCCAGCTTGACTTTCGGTTCAAAACTCCCCTCTTTGGTGTGTCTCATATTCTGCACTGCAGCATCACAGCAGTGCAGTCCTGACTCTGAGTAAGGTCTTGTGTTGAAAATGCAGGTTGATGTTGCTGGGAGTTTTGGGAACATAATGCTTCTCAGGACGGGGATGTTTGTATCCAACCTGCAGGTATTCTGCACTGACTCCAGCTTGAACTCCTCACATGGATTTATGGCAAGATGGGAGCTTTACATAAAGCTCAGTAATATGACACCAATTATCACAGGCTGAAATGTAAAGCTTTGGTTAGCTTTATATGATGTAAGAAACGTGTTGTGTTTACTTTAGCCTGGGGCTTTGGGACCACTGAACTATGATACAAACTGAATTATTTAGCTTAGTTCTTGTACAGAAGAAACTAAATAATAGGAAATATTGTGCCTGGCATGGTATGCTGTAAAACCTTTCTCAGAATGAGTGTAAACCAGCACACTTCCTACTGAGCAATGAAGCTACAAGCAAGCAGGGCAGGGTTTCCCAAATATGTGCAATAAAAGATTTTTACTTATGCCTATGCCACATATTTTAAAGGCATATGGTTCTGTAAATGTTAAAAAATAATGTATGAATACTGATCGGTTTGTTGGTGTTTTGTTTTTTTTTTTTTTTAAATTTACCATCTGCAAACCCAGGTGCTTTAAGTTTACCCTGAGATCAACTGTGGAAACCTAAAAGGAAAAATTATAACTAATGGATTATGGAAACCTCTAAAATTTTTAAATGTAGTCTTTTTAAACTTCTGGTGGCACATGCAAGATCTGATTGTTCTGTAGCAATGAATGGTGGGGAATTTCGCTTCTCTCATGACATTAAAGGTTTTTTTTATATAAAGCCCTACTGGCTGCAAACTGTTGGAGCTTAGAAACCTGTGACTAGTAAATGCAGTGTTGACAGTTGTATGCCTTAGACAGGTGTCATTTTTTGACACCCTTAATTTCATGGGAAGGAAGTATTTTTGAAACTTTTTGTTGTTGTTTTGTTTTTTCTAATTGGTAGTTCTTTGAGAGCTGTTACCAAGGAAGTGTTAGAAGTTGTCCCAGCTTCCCGTCTTAATGTTAATGGTGGAATAATGGAAATAATAGTGACAAAATCATCTAAGTCATAAAATAAGTACAGCTTATTCAGCAGTTTTGCAGTTTAATGTATGTGTATGTCCAAAATATGTTATGCATATAAGTTTCATGCTTTAAAATGTGTCAGATTTGTCTAAGCTGTGGTGTCACACACAAGTTGCCAAATGGCAAGGTTTTCTTTAGTTTTTGTGGTGCTAACATCAAAAAAGCATAAAATGCATTTAAGTGGAACATGTCAGCATAAGAGCCATGGAGCCACCCCTCTGGAGGGATTATCAGTTCAGGTACAGCTTTCCTGCACACAAATGTACTGTTTCCTCTTCTCAGTCAGACACATCACTGCATGATGAAGACACAGGTTAAACCCTACCATGCTTTCGGGATATTTAAGGAACACCTGCTGGTCCTAATTAAAAACACAGTTGGGTCATCCACAGTAAATGTTTATAGCTGAGATAAAGTCGTTTATTTTTAAGGCATAAACCAATTTCTATCTGCTTGGAAGAAAACATTTGGAGGAAACATTTGCTAAATGCAGTGTTTTTTCTGAAATGTCTATGTGGGATTCCTCAAGGTTTTGCTTCCTGTGTGGTTGGAACCAGCACGTATCAAAAAAGATTAAAAATCGCTTCTGCAGAACATTCTTCTTTGGATTTGCAGACCCATGTAGACTTGAATAGGAAAAGTGGAAATGGGATATATAAACTGCCAGTTTAAATCTACTGGTTGTGAACTTTTCATAGTTATCTCTTGTAGACCTCTTAGAAATAAATACTCAGCTGATTTCTCATCGACTCTGGAACAATGGTTGAAAGCGAGCTCTTCTTTCTTTTTATTCCTTTTTTCCCCACTGATCTTGCTCCTTTTTTTTAATTTAGCGAAGGAAAGCATCTCTCTAACATGTAAGCAAAGCTTAGGTAGCCTTTTTTGATTTGTGTGAACAAGAATGCCAAGGCATTTTCCCAGTGTGCTCTGAGGAAAATGCCGATATTTGAATAATTCAAAAATGCCCAAAGCTCTCAAACTTCATTCTCAGCTATTGTTTTGCCCAATCTATTATGCATTGAAAACCTAGATTGTGATTGATGAACTGCCCGTAGCAGTAGCGGGGAGATTGTCTGTTCCGTGCGTAACCCAGTGTGTAAAATTAATCCTGTGTAAAACGATGCTGCCTTTACAAGGATTGTAGAGGAAGCATTGCAGATTTTTTTGGTGTAATTGCTGCATTAGGCAACATTCTGCAGTGAGCAAGTGCTTCCATTCTCCAGGGCTTAAAAAGTGTTGTGTTTTGTACAAGAATCATAAATCCTGTGGTAGTTAATGATGCTTAATGAAAACTGTATTACAGGTCACCCACGTTTCAAGACTCGGTAGATTCTGCTGCTCCATGCCTGAATGGAAGTCACTCGACTCAGCACATTAAACAAGAATGCCCAAGTGATTATAAGGTTCTGTCTGAGGCTTCCACACATAGGAGGATTATGGAGGGGATGGAGCTGAGAGCCTCTGGCAGTCTGCATCCTGAAATAGACCTAATGAATAATAGCTTTACAAATTCACTTTCATCCTACTTGTTTAATAATGAACATAGCTCCTCCCTGGGTCCTTTGTCACTTGGCACCCCTCAGCACTCAGCCAGGCTACAAACAAGCAACCTGAAGAAGAGATGCATCTCTGTTGTGCCGTCTTCAGCTGAAGGAATTGATATTACAGCTATCATCCGCACATCACAGACGTCACTGGTCACCTGTGTGAATGGACTGCGAACTAATTCAGCTGGCATTTCCTCTCATCCTGTGGAGATCAGTCATCACAGTGCTCAAAAATCCTCTCGGCCCCAGTCTTGCTCTCAGCCTGCAAACCCTTGCAGTATTCCCTCGCCTCCAGCATGTCTTGTACCTATTTCCACTGAATGTGACAGAGGTGACTGTGAGCAGATACAAATGCAGCAAGTCGAGGAGAATGGAAGCCTCAGCCTTATGATGAATGGTACTAGCATTCCTCATCAAAGCACCTCGCACAGCACCCAGAAGGTGAGTTTCTTAAAGCAAGAACCAGCTGACGATTATTCTTCCACTGCTGATCTTTTTCGACATCATCAGGGGCTGCCTCCTCCTTACCATCTACACCAGCAACTAAGTCAGACTCAAGGGACACTGCCTCACTTACACGCCTCTATGTCTCCAAAGTCCCTTCAGCCCAGCGACGGGGATGAACAGGACCTCAGCAGTGGCAAACAGGCATGTCGGTGGATTGACTGCAGTGCCACTTACGACCAACAAGATGAACTGGTCAGACACATAGAAAAGACTCACATTGACCAGCGGAAAGGAGAGGACTTCACTTGCTTTTGGGCAGGCTGTGTCCGACGATACAAACCCTTCAATGCTCGTTACAAACTGCTGATTCATATGAGGGTTCATTCTGGAGAAAAACCAAACAAGTGCATGGTAAGTCTGGAATATATTTGTTTGAATAGAAACATACTACTCTGCTCTCTTTCTTGCTTCCTCTTCAATCGTATTCCAATATAATTGCTGTGCTTTCCTGTAACTTAGTCTGCAGCAGGCTAAAAGGGAATTGGAGGAAACCTTAATCTAGAAGGAAATGTTTGAGTAAGAAATACTGTAGTTCTTGGAAAAGGGATTCAGTTTCCTTATAGGAGAGCTTAACTTTTAATACAGTGCTTTATTTTTTTTAATATTCATTAAAGCATTAATAAAGTGATGATCAAAGCATGCAGCAGTCATTTAATGTAAAACAAGTCACTGAGCCTCGGGTGACATTTTTAATCAAGAAACATAAAACACATCTAATGAAATTCTTTTCATTCCTTCAGCTGAACAATAACCCATAGAGTTGTGAGTGCAAAAGTTTCAAATGGTAGCTTAGAAAAGAAAAAGAAAACTTATTAAGGATTTTAAACAGTTAAAAGAATAAAATTAATATCTTTAATTACATTTTCAAAGGTTGTTAGGGGCTTTTTTAATTTGCAAAACAGAGCTTTAAAATAAGTAAAACCCATTGTTCTTTTCTGATCAAGAAGATGTAAACAACATCAGTGTTCCAAAAAGAGGATCTTGGGAATAACACCATCTCTGCATCTGCCCACCATGATGACAATATGGCCAAACTAAAATAAAAGTTAATGACTTCCATTAAGCTTTCCACATGTTTGAAACAACAATGATACAAGACCCTGACTGAAACAGATGAAGCAAAACAAGTTTGACATAAGCTTCCAAATTGGGCCATGAAATTTAGAAAGTCTTAAGTGTAACATGTGCATGCGTGTGCATGCGTGCACATACACACTGGCACACACACACAAATAAGTACAAACAAAGGGAATGCTTATGGCAACAGGTTGTGGTCCTTGATAGTCAAAATTTTTAACTATATGTCTCTTTTATTTTTTTGATGAGAGAATGGTGTAATGGCAAATGCTTGTAAGGAAGTTAAATCAAAACAAACTTTTCCATGGCAAGCTGTTGCTTTCCGTGGAGGAATAGGAAAGAATGTTTTTATAAAACAGCTTACTTTTTTCATTTGTTCAAGAAAAAGCTTGCTGGCCTGCAATGGTTATGGAAGGGAGAAGGAAGAAAACAACAGTATTCAAAATGTTTGAGAGAAATATTTTCTCTGTAAGTGGTCATCCTGATTATCTTTTTACTTCCATCGGATAAATGAAATCTTAATGTCTGCACTATTCAGTGGGTATTCCCTAAAATAATACTGGAAACAATGCAGATATTTAGAGAACGCCATCAAGTTCTCCAAGATAAAATGGAAACAGTCTAAGAGTTACCTGTTCCTTTTTCCTTTGAGAGAAAGAACTGACTTGATCGTTTCCAGAAGTAGCTCAATCACAATTTGTAAATGCACAAAGTAATTTAACTTCCTATGAATATCTTTTTTTTTGGTCACAAATCATCAAAGGATAATGCAAGGTAGTTGCCTCTTTCCAAACAAATGTGTAAGTAAGCAAGCTGTGAAAGCATACTTACAACTTACAGATTTTATTTTAGCCTACTTTTTGGTTTTATTGTTTTTATCATCTGGAATGAGATCAGTCTTCTCCCTACTTTTATCTCACACTTTTAAAATAAATACTTAAAAACATGAAACCCTGATTAGCTTTACTGTGATGCTGAAAGATTCAGTAGGCTCTATGCGTGAGGGAACTTTTTTGTCTTTTTCTGCAAAATGTGTATTTGACAGGTATTGTACAGCAGATTTCTAAAGTTACATTCCCATTCCTACAGGAAACTGAATAAACCAGAGACATTAAATCATGTAGTATCTTAGCAAATGCTAAAAATTTCCTCCTTTCAACTACATTCATCTGCATTAAGAACCAGCTTTTGATAACATCTCAAGGTTTAACATTGTGAATAGGTTGGAAAAACCTTTGCATCTGATACTGCAGACAGCCTTCATGGCACATATATAGCCTTGGCATGTAAGTACATAAAGATCTGTTTTATTTGAGCAGATATTGTAGTTGTTCCCATACATGGAATGGCCCAATCAGAATTAGGAGCTTTACATTGCACAGCTTGCAGTTAACTCTTCTGTTCCCAGAATAAGACCCTTCCACTGTCAGCAGAGGTGTCCATGTATTAAATGTTACAATGTGGAATCCCTTGTGGAGTAAAGCTGGATCCACGTGAGCACATGAAAAATATGTCTTTGCAAATTTAGTTTTCTACCCCAGAAAGACCTTGATCTAGCAGGGACAAGATCCAAAGCTGCAACACGGCTCCTTAAATTTATTAATATCAAGTGGGTATTATTTGCCCAGTGAATTCCATTCCACTTTAAACAAGGGTTGCTGTGCAGTGTTTCATTGTGTGGTGATGTCATGTCATTTTAAATGATGGCTTGTCTTTTGATGTGGTAATAATTGTGCTGTTATTCCTGCAAATTAAGAAGGCAATTCATTCTCTGTCTATAGAGGTCTGAGATTCTGTTTCATTTTTGTTGTAGCCCTGTTAAAGTAACTTTACATCTCTTGGTATTTGTAGTGGAGATTTTCTTTCGCTGTTCACAATTACCCATTGTACTTTCTTTTTAAGCTCTTGATTTTGTTCCTCTCTGTAAGATTACTGGCTGACTAGGTATTCAACTGCTCAGGAGAAGCTAACAGTGAGCAGCACCCCACCCTCATACATAAAAGTACTTTTCCATGTAAAATTATTAATTTCTTATGACAGGCTTTGCTACTATGTACTGTAATAGACAAAGGAATTTTGGAATTCAAGCTACTTGAGAACAGGAAATACATGAGACATTTTGATTGAAAAGTAAATGGTTCACTAAAACTGCAGTTAATCCTTTTATTATCTTTCCAACAGCAGTTTCCACAATACTTTCATGAAGTAAGCTTCCTTCAGTCCAACTGTAACACTCTCATCATTACAGCTGGTTTAAATTTAGCCAGCCTGCTTCTTTCTTTACTACAGACAGTCAACAGGCAAAACAGTATCTGGTGTAGAGAACTACTGATGTTTCAGATCCATATTCTGCTTGCTGTGTTTCATTGCCAAAACCGGTACTATGAGTATTGTTTTCATATTCTGATAAATATTCTAATTAAGCAGTGCCTTCTCATCATTGTGTCCCTCGGTTTGGTTTTTCCTAGGGCTCTGCAAGTAGTCTAAAGGAAACTACCTAATCTCTTTGCAATATCCTGTTATGTTTCATACTTAACTCATGTTATTTTAGTTTTATTAAATTTGGGGTTCATCTGCATTATAATCAAAAATATATCCAACAAAAATAATGATGCAATGCCTTTAAGACTTTAACTTCTGAAGATTAATTTCATGCTTTTTTAGATTTGATGTCCCAGACAATTGGAATTTTGATTGTCTGAGACAGCAAAAATTAGCAAGCTTAAATGGTTTTTATTTAAAAAAAAAAAAAGCTTCTCATAGCTGCATCTTTTGCTGTCTTTCAGTTCTTCCAATACTTTTGGTGGGTAGAACCCTGCTGATCTCCAGAGATTGCATCCTCAGTTTAAGCCTCTGCCTGCAAATATAAATATAGAGCTGCTCATTTAGTTGTCTAGAGATGTTTAATTTGGACAAATCCATATTTGGCTTATCAGTTTACCCTCTTGCACTCTTGTGGCTTCATAAAGAGTAGAAAATTAAGTTCCCATCACTGCATGCATATATGCTCAGGGAACCTATGTTGCAGGCCTCTGCAGACATGATCAGGGTAAATATATTTATCTTTACATAATTTATGCATATGCAATTAGTGTTTATAGAAATTGAGTATCATAACATATGTGATATCCATGAAAGGAGCTGGTCAGTGATAATAGCCATTGTGGATGTCTCCAGCTCATGTATTTTGAAGAAACAAATGCCTCCTGAATATGTTTTAGACCTCTCTGTGACATTGTGTTCCTGCCTAGATAGCTAAGACTTTAAAGCAGAATCTTTTTTTCTTATATATATGCAACATACTCAGTTTGGGAATAGTCCTGATGCAATGATTTGGGTGCTGTATTGTACACAGTGAAATTCAGTACTTGCGCTTGTCAGTTCTTTTGAATCCCTAAGGGTGAGACACCATAGGTACTTCCTTAAACACTGGGAAATTGAGACAGAAGATAAGTAACTTGCCTAAAGGCATCTTCAGGCAATTCCAGCATTCCAGTGTAGATCTGTGTTCAAATCACTACATCATACAAACTAACCATTTGTAATTTACCTATGAAACAGGTTTTATACAGATTGCATAAAAGACAGTGGTCCTGCTCAACTTCCCATTATTTTTACTGTACATCTCTGACGCAGGTGGTTTGACATGTCATAAACATGTGAAAACTTTCATCAGAAGGCTCAGCTACATTTGTAACACTTCATAGGCAGCAACCTGGTTACTGATTACAGGAGAAAGGGGCCTATT
The DNA here is from genome assembly GCF_000687185.1 of Egretta garzetta. Lineage (NCBI taxonomy): Eukaryota > Metazoa > Chordata > Aves > Pelecaniformes > Ardeidae > Egretta > Egretta garzetta. Next base: position 1,406,647 of record NW_009260594.1, on the reverse strand, counting down.
GAGCAGATCAGTATTATTGCTTCTGCTGCTAAGGAAACCAACGTGGAATCTCTGTTTTCAGTAGATAGCAAGTATTACGCTGTCTGTGGTCAGTGGGGAGCGTGTGTCTAGCAATACATGGTGAGTAATGAGATCTCTACAGGCTACATCTACAGATGAGTCTAAGGGACAATCCTGCATCTGCAGGGAAAATAGGTCTGCATGCACCAGCTTATATGCTTTTGAGTTACTTCACCTAAACAATAAGTTTCCATGCCTGACTCGAGGGAATGTTGTGGAAGTCTGGAAAGTATTTTCAGCTTTTGGAGTGGAGGGCGTCATGCACTGATGCCAAAGGAGTGCTTTAAAAAAACAACAATAATATTAGCCTCACTTTCTTTCCTTTGAAGTCAATAGTAGGAAACATCCACTCTATCAAAGCTGCCTCACCAGAGATCTGTCTTTTTATTAGGTCCTTGATGGCATTTCCCGATACTGTCAAGGAACTGCAGCATTAAAAACACTCTGATTAGAGGGGCAGATGGCAATTCAGTGGTTTTGTGAAAATACAATGTTTGTTTACAAAAACCACTACAGATTACACGACAGTACAAACGGGTTTAAGCATGCACCAGCACTGGAGGGCAGGCTGGCACTGGCTTTAGGCTTGGCACTGTGTCAGCTCATGCCCAATGGCAGTTGGTGAATTTGAACTCTTATGTGTCCGCGGGAGAGCTCCAGACAAGCAGAACTTGCAGAGCAAAAGCTGTAGAAATTATTGGGCCCAGATTCCACTATGGGTGGGATTGTCCTCTTGATTCAGTGCAGTAGGACAGAAATGCAAATCTGCAGTTCTTAGCGCAGACAGAAAGTACAGTGCAATGGTATGACATAATGATATGGTGCCTTTAGGGGCTTGAGACCTGCCTTCTTGAGCTGAGCTGCAGAGGGGGTAGCTGCCAGGGTTTTCCCTGATGGATTATCAGCTTCCCAATGCGATCCTGGGATTGCTGACCTTCAGGGCATTCTGTAAGGTGCATCTGCTCTATCAGGTTGATAGAAAAAGGTGTAGGATGCTGGGCCAGATGGAATTCTGCTCTGGCCGAGCAGGGCTGGCTGCCTTTTTTGTTATTTTCCAGCAGTTTGATAGGGGTTAGGTCTGGCTGGCATGCTCTCAGGTTTTTTTGTTCACATAAATCTAAACAAATACAAATGAAGTAAATTCCAACTATTGCTGCCAGCACCCAGAATGGTTTTCAAGTTCAGCTGTGTGCCTTAAAAATGTTATACAGAACATTGAAGAGATGCGATAAATGGAATATGGTAGTTAATGGTATGGCATGAAACTTCCACAGGAGAGGCTTTCAAATACATACTTTTTTATCCTACAAGAGCATTTAATCACACAAGGTTTTATTTCATATGACTTGATAAATTATTAAGTAATGTGGAATCTGGTTAAAACAGAATTATCCTGAAGTTTTCCTGGTGTATTTATATAGAACTGGTCACTGTGTGTATATATTGCTGTTCATTCAGTTTTTTAAGTAAGAAACAAAGTGGCATAGTAACAGTAATATCACCACAACATAGTGGGTACTCACCCTATGAAACTCATTGCCATAGGGTATAATGTGATTAATTACCACTATTACGGGTCTCGCAGTACTGGATAATTTCCACTAATATTATTTAGTATCTACTGAAAGTAAGGTGATAGGACTAAGCAGATAGTGGTTTAGGGAACAGATAGCCTTGTGACACAAGGATGAGTATTCATTTCCATGTTCCACATTAGAAATTTTACTAGGTATCCCATGCCATTTTTTTTCAAACCAGTAGTAGTATCATTGTAAAACAGAGCTTTGAGAAGAAAACCATTAGTGAATCTGGATCACATTCAATTTGGAAAACAAAATGATGAGGGGACAGGGAACAGGACTGGAGGATTTTGTTACTATTGACATTTTCTAAACAGTGTACTATTTTGGAAATAATTAAATGTTTCTGTATTTCAACCCATCTTTTTTGACCTTCCATGTCAGAATGGAAAGGTGTTAAACAAAGATGAGGTTTTTGGTTGTTTAAAAGCTCTCCCCATTTGAGTTATTTGGTGTTTTTATTTTGTTAGCACAGTCCCCCAAGCAATTTTATTTCAGCTCATCCTGAACTGATTTCTTTTCATTCTTCACTGTTTTGATTTGTCTACTGAAACACATATTTTTTACCACAATTCCAACTGTGACATGATTTGAGTAGAAGGAAAATGATCCACTTCCCTACAAAGCCGCAGATATTTGTCAGAATCCTAAACACTCTGAGCTTTTGAAAAATACCTGACAGTGGTCTGATTAACAGGGAACATCTTAAAGGAAGGAAACATTTTTGTATTCGAAATGGCTCTCCACAGTGACTGTGCTGCTTGGCACCGTTGTGGCACATAGAAGAGGTAGTTGTGTCAGAACTCCTACACACTGAGCAGTCATTCATGTTTGTTGTCAAATAATATAGGCTAAAGTATGCCCAGCGTAGAAAAGTGAAATTTATTAGTTGTGAGCTATGGTGTCTGTCTTCCAGACAAGCTTCTAGGCATTTCTCCCAGGTCTTTTTGGAAAATTTCTGCTAGGCTCCTTTCCCTTCCCTTTGCCCAGTTTGCACACAAAAATGACCTCTTGATACCATGTTTTTATCTTTATCCTCTTGTCCCACAAAACTCAGTAAGTAGTGATTCTTTCTCATTTTAAGACACTCAGAATTATTTCCAGCTCTGCTGTGGCTGGCTCTGGATGATACTCCACACATAGATTTATTCAAACCCCAGTCTCAGCACAGACCTATAAACCTCTCACAGAGTATCACCTTTTGAAGATATCTTGCAAGCAGCCTCTTAACTCCCAATTCATTCCAGCTGCACCACAAGATCACTTTCTTTGCCATGCAGATCAATGAATTCTATCAAATAATCACATCTGAAGATGCAAAAAGGGAAAGGCTTTCCAGCCTGTAAGCACTGGGTTTGCAGTAACTCTTAAGGGTTTCTGTAGCTCACCATTTCCCATGTAGGGGAAGTGTGATAAGATTTCTTTCTCGCTATGCATCCTGTCTGGGAGTGAATCGTCCATCAGTTTCACTATATGAATCTGCACAGTAGTAAAGATCAAGTGATGCACCCTCAACTAGTCAGATGCATTCTCCATTCTGGTCGTAAGTATTACAGAGCAGTAAATATAATTGTGAACTACCTGCTTCCTATAGGAATGTCTTAATACACATTAAGATTACCTCAAAGATGTGTGCAGCACTCAGGTCCTAAAACTGTAATTCTTCAGGGTCCAGCATAATTTTGGCAGGCTGGGTTGTCTCCAGAAGATCTGGGAAAGGTTGCATTCAGTGATTTGAAGGCAGCCTGCAGTGACCTAGTAGTATCTAGGAGCACTGCGAGAAGACTTTTTCCCCTCTCAAATCTCATTTTAAAAAAAATTTGCATCTAAATGTTATTAATCTTGTCATTTAGAGGGTGGAGAGCTTGAAAGTTCTAAAATTTTCAATGAAGTCTTTGTGCTTGTGTTCTTGAGGTTAAGTGCTTGGCTTTATTTTATTTCTGTGTATGTGTTCTGTGGGGATTATTAAAAATGGAATGGAATTGTTCTGAACTCTCAGTGATTTAGCCTTTCTGAACAGCGATTAACCTCAAGAAGGAAAAACAGTTTGAATCACCTGGCAGAAGGCTTGGTCAAATTAAAAACCAGTAAAATTAAATATTGTTTAAAAACTGTGCCAGCGATATACTCATTAATGCTTCTTATTAGGCCAATACATTTTAATACTCTGTATTAGTGAAACATATGTCATTTAATAAAAATGTTAATCTGCATTTGCAGGCAGCACAGAGGCTGTATAGTATAGTCTCAGGGGAGAAAGAGGAATTTACTGCACATTAAAAACTTTATACAGTCATTTATGCAGTTGGATCTCAGTTCTAAATGTGATGCATTTATTTGTTACTTTGGGGCAAACCAGCAACAGTTAGCCTTTGACAATCGGATGAGAAATAAAAAGCCATCGTTCCACAGCACAGGGTGTTTATATCGGCTTGGGCTTCACAATGGGCCAGATTCTGAAACCTTCACTCACTTGTTTAGCAGGTAGTCCAGTGGGCCTAGTAAAAAAAATAATGTGCTATTTAAACTAAATATATCAAAATTTGACCTTCTGGCATCTGACAACTCGCACTGAGCAAGATTTTCAAAAGCAGGCCCTAGTTATAGTTAGCTTTATTTTGGAAGTGCCCTGCCCTAACAGGGCACCTCTGAAGTTGAGGTCCTCTTTCTCTCAGACCAGTCAGTGTGTAACTGAGTTACTGAAATTTCATGAGCACTTCTGGAAATTTCGACCACCTATTTCTTAAAGATGGTGTGAGATTATGCACCTTTGCTGACCAGAAAGTCCCTTCTACTTTAGAGCATTATTCATGTGAGTTAAGGTATGCAAGACAGTGATTTTGTTCAGCTCTACAGTGGCTTTCAAAGAAAATGTTGCCATTATAGACTGTTCAGCGACCTGTATTCTATCTCAAGGACACTTGTATTTTCTGTGTTTGGCTAAGTCAAAAGGGGCTTCATTTCAAATAGCTGTGCATTTACATCACAGACATTTGTCATTGCCTGACTTTTCTATTTACATCCCTGGGCTGATTGTGGAATCAAGGAACAATATGAGTTCTATTTCAAAGTCTGCTTCTGTTGTCTATAGCAGTGTCTTCCCTTGATGTCCTTCTTTTATTGTTGTGTACAGATAACATATGTGTGAAGAGATCCTACACGCAGGTACAGTGTAGCTTCAGTGTTAAATAATTGATTTTGATCTTTCTTTTGAAACTGCATCCAAGGCATTTAGAAGTGGGAAATGGAAAAAGCATGTTCTCATAATCCAGCTCAGTAAAGTTTGCACAACTGCTCTTTGTTTCATCATCCCTACAATAAATCTTTCATTTTTGCCAATTGAGAATGCCTACTAAATCTGCAAATGATTACTTCCCTGAATTGTGTTGGGATTCTTGCAATACATTTTTCTTACATGGGTAATGATAAAATAAGAGTCCATCAAAAATATTTTATTGCCTGGCAGAGAGCCTTTTATGAAATGGTTTTGATTCAAGGAGATTCTTCCAAGTGTTTTAGAACCGTTGCTTACAATTTTCCTTTAACCCTTGCATGGAGGACTGCCAGGCCCTGGGAATGTCAGAAATAACGTTAGTCAATCAGCAGCTGGTAGAGTGCAGGTCCTGGGTATCAATTTAACCTGCAGCCCTTGGACTCAGACTGAGAGCATGCTGCTTCAACTTGTAAAGGGTATTGTGTTACTATTAGATTAGAAAGCTGATGAATGTCAGACTGGTGGGAACCTTGTAAAACTAATCTGCTGTGCCCATGTTGATATGATTTCACTCTGTTTTAGTGCGAGAGTGAGGAAGATGGAGTATTACAAAAAGAAAACACAAGGCAAAACTGGTAGGGCCATCTGAGTCACTGAGCCCAGCCTCTGCGATCCCAGGTATCATGTCACCTTACAATAATCCCTTCCGTACACCCAGAGGCACAGAACACCTTTATGTCTGTGCCTTCAAGAAAGATGTATTGTCAACACTATTACTTGTAAGTAAGGATCTTTCAAAGTCATGTGAAACAAATCCTGCCCTTTCTGTCCCTGATTTCAAAATGGGTACAACTACATTTGTCTGCCTTTGCACAGGAACTGGCCAGCTGTAGGAATTGCTTTGCTTTCCCCTATAAAGAGATACAGTCTCAAACTGGTTCCTTGTGGAGCACACTGTCTCCACGTAAAACAAGGTGCAGGGAGCTAGTTCTGGAACGGTACAAGTCATGATGCCTGAAAACACATTCTGGTACTGCTGGGAGAAGGGATCTGGCAAGAGACCTACCTTGTGATACTTTCTTGCAATCACAGGAAAACAGCAGTAGACCTGACTCAGTGTGGGGCGCTCTCAGCAAAACCACATCTAATGCTTGACACGTTGCCCATTTGCCTCCATGCAATAAACTGTCTCCTCAGACAAGACATGGGGAGAGCAGAAAAAAAGCAGATTATGTGAAAATATTTAAAAGTATCACTTTTATCTTCTTGCATATCCTCAAACATAATGACATTTTTAATTGCATGGTCGTGGTGATCTCAGAGTTCACTGTTTACAATGCTTTGGTCTAACTAAACATTTTTAGCTTGTGCTTTGTCTTCAAGGCCGAGGAGTGAAAAGATGACAACAAATACACAGAAACCAGATATATGCATCAGATGCACAGAGCACACGAGCTTAGTCAGTGTAAGTCTTTTAGCCAAGTAAGTGCTAAATAACATGCTTCAGATTGGCAAACCTCCTCTTGTATATATCTTCTGGGCTGAAATGATATCCCAAAGTTATCTCAGATGATCATTGACCAGTTTTGTTCAGATTTTGAAAGGAGGCAATCAGAAATACTTCCAGATGTTGAAAAGACTTTGCTGAATTTAGAGCGAGAGGTATTGGAGGTACGCAGTGAACATGGCAGGAGAGGCCAGGTGAGGGATTCTGTATCATCTCTCCTCACAGATGGATATTGAAAAGCAGCAAATTTAGGTCTTTTTAAAGGAAAAAATTTTTCACACTGAGCAAAGTTGAAGGGATCAGAGTGGAAGGACCCTTTGTGAAGCATGGGTGTTCTTAACTGTGGACTGTGATATCCCTAACTTTCCATACCTCCCTAACCTACCTCTCAGGCAACTGGTATCTGGGCCACTAGGATGAAAGCACATTTAAAACATGGATATTTGTAGCTGCATTACTTTGTTTCTAGTGCTGTAAAAATACCATACACATAATGGGGTAATGGCCTGCAAGTTCTCATGATTTTAACTGTTTTGGAGTTACAGGAGTTCTGTTCCTTTATGGCAAGCATCCATTTCTCAATTTAGCATCTTTGGCACTCACCTAAAGGATGGGAAATTAAAAAATGATTAAGGGGGCAGAGAAACAGTCTTTTAAGGAAAGATTAAAGGAATTAAACAAGAGCTGGGGTGGGGAGAACAAGTAAAGGGAGTGATTGTTTAGAAGAGAATAGCGAATAAGTAGGAGTGAACAGACAAAATCAAGCAAAGGAAAATTTAAAGCTAATATTTCAGTAAAGGTTTCCTAAAAATGAAGTGTATTTTAGAGTGGAATAATTTTGTAGTGGAAATAGAAGATGCCCAACTATATGAATAATATAAGCTAGACTGTCTGAAAAACTGGAAAATAGATTGTAGAGAATCATTTTGAATGTAAGCTGTCCTAGTCCTCATTTCTGCCATTCTGTGAAAATTGATTGCATCATTAGGCATAAGAGAAGGAACTGCATTAGCAGGCATGGGAGTACAGTTCAAGCCTTCAGGTGTCTGCATTCTCAAGATACTATTTGTATATTTTGTCCTCCTAATGTCACCATGAGGTAGCTGGGGATAGTCACCATGCAGAGAGATAGTGCTTAGCATCCCCTGAGATGTGGGCCCTGCTGTCTTTCCAGGCAGGACTCTTAGACCATTTCACAAACTGATGCTTGCTTTGCATGCTGGCAAGTATGAAATCAGTGATGACTGGCTAGAGCAGTCAGTTTGCCAAGAAAGATACCTTTTGTTTTGCTTTGCCCTTACCAGTTTTGACCTTTAGAGAACAAAAAGTTTCTCCTCACTGTGAATGAAAACTTTGCTATTGATTCCAGTGAATGCTAATGTACCACATAGACCATTGTGCCAGCAATGACTGCCATGACATATGGATATTTTATTTCTGCTGTACAATTGGCCAGATAAAGACTGTTGAACACAGCAGCTTCACCTGCAGATTCCTGGTCCAACTTTCTCAAAATTCAGGCAGTAAAATTCAAGTTTTAGATCAAGCTTGTTTGGTGTGCATTGATCAGTGTCGCAAAGCCCCAGGGACTGGTCTGTGTTTGGCTGAGGAAGGGTGCAGGGCACACCTGCACTGGGGATGTGGGAGCTGCACAGATACAACCAGATGATGCTAAGCAAAATCTGGGGAGAGGGAAAGAAGCCAGCTCCTTTCTAGACATCTCCTCTGCTAAATCTGTACTTGGGCTTATGTTTGTCAATTTTTTGGCATCTTTGAGCATGATAGACGTGGCAGAAAAGGAAGATAATGAAAAGCATGATAATCATAAAATCATCTGGTTGGAAAAGACCTTTAAGACCATCGAGTCCAACTGTACCTGTCCACTACTAAACCATGTCTCTAAGCACCTTGTCTACCCATCTTTTAAATACCTCCAGGGATGGTGACTTGACCACTTCCCTGGGTAGCCTGTTCCAGTGCCTGATAACCCTTTCAGTGAAGAAATTTTTCCTAATATTTAATCTAAACCTCCCATGGTGCAACTTGAGGCCATTTCCTCTTGTCTTATCACTTGTTACCTGGGAGAAGAGACTGATCACCACCTCACTACAGCCTCCTTTCAGGCAGTTGTAGAGAGCAAGAAGGTCTCCCCTCAGCCTCCTCTTCTCCTTATTGAACTTCATACAGTTGGCTGCAGCCCATCGATTCAGCCTGTCCAGGTCCCTCTGTAGAATCTTCCCTACCCTCAAGCAGATCAACATTTCCACCCAGTTTAGTGTCATCTGCAAACTTGCTGAGGGTAGATGCTGGTTTACATTTGGCATGGATTGAGATTCCTTGCAAAAGTGTTTGCTGATCAGGAAGTACAGAGCACAACAGCTCTCTATTTGCACCAGCCATTTTGAACAACTTGTTCCCTTTAGCAGGTGAAAGCACACGCATTAAGAATTTGTCCAATGGTTATAGGTGGACAACATCTAGGACTATCTTTGTGTAACACCAGCGGTGCAAACTTAGACGGTAGATTAAGCTTGTTTTGAGTATTTCAGCTTGTCAGATATAGGCTCTGATACATGTAAATTGTTATAGGAAAATCTGTGTTGGAACACATCTCTGAATGGCAAGAGAAAGAAATGGGTATTGTAGTCATCCCAGATACTTTCAATTTCGATTGTTTATAGCAACGCTGACAGAAACTAACACTACACACAAAACTAGTTTTGAAACTGCCCTTTTTTCAGAGTTAATGACCCACAGGCTAATGGAAATTTGCCAGTTTTTACCAGCTGGGATCTGGCCTGATTTTGCTGGGAAAGAAAACTGCAGGGCAAAGAAACCATTTGGATTTTGAAGGTCTGTGATGGTTGTCTTCTCTCATTATATAGCATTCGCTTTTTGTGTGTTGTGTTTATAACTGACCTATACTTAGCAGAAATGCTTGCTTTGTCCAAGGACAGTATACCATCACGCAGGAATTCCCTTTGACATATGTGTTTAGATCCACTTCTGTGAAAACCCAAACCCATCCCAGTCGGTGTGAAAGGGCTTCTATTAAATCATGGCTTTGAGGATCCACTGACACAGCTCAGCTGCTCTAGCTCCATCCAGGAGAGGGTAGTCATATGCATTTTATGATATGCTACTTCGTTTATTGCACTCAGGTCTTTCCAAGGCATTACCCGGGGACTTCTCACATGATAGGCATGGTCAATTTGACTCACATAATTAACCTGGGAAAGGCAGACTCTGTACCTGAGTGCATTTCTTTGTAAAATCAACAAAAGAGAGGGAGTGAGCCATTTATACTAATTATATATATAAAAAATAATCCCTAAAGGCAAGACAATATAATGTGCATTATGTTCAGGCAAGTATGGGATCATTAGTGTCATTCATGATAATTTGATTTACCCCCATGGCTTCCAAACAATACATGGCTCATAGCCTTGTGAATTGGTGTGCGTTAAGAATGGCATGGCAGCCCTACATTTTTAGAAGGAAAGCTCTTAGGTCTTACTATGATGAAGGCTCTTTTGTTGTAAAAGTTTCTTTACCAAGATAGATATTGCTTCAGTTCACACTAAACAAATTAACTCTGGAGTTTTCAGTCTCAGTTTGCCAGAGACAAATTGTGAAAGCATCTGATTGTAGCCTAAACAAAACCATATTTTCCTTAAAAACATGGCAGCATATTCTAAATCTATGGTGCTTTGCCTAGGAACCATTTCAACCAAAAAACCCTGTGCAAAATAGCCACCGTAGACAAAACAAACTATCAAAACTATATATTAAATTGAATGCTTTTGAATGCAGTGTTGCACTGAAAATGTTGTCATTGTTTCAACTCTCTGTCCTTCCATGCAGTCAAAGGCACCAGTGTGCATTTAAGAAAATGGTAAATCTAGAATACTGGCAAATGTAGCTTAAATACAGTTAGTAGTAAATGACCGTAGCTGGACTGTCTAATTTCCAGGACTGATTGCAGACAATTTTAACTTCGATTATGAAAGATGAAGAACAGAGAGCCTTTAAATTCTGATTTCTAGTTCTTTACAACATTTATCAGTGTACAGTGGCTTTATTCATGACCTGCGTCTGGTTCTGATAAATTTTGATAAATGTTTCATAACATTATTATAGAAATTACAGACATATTTAGCTATCAAATTGTTTGGCTTATGCAAGGGGAAGAGATGGTGATGGGAAAGGCTGAGAGCAAAGGGGCTGATTATTCTGCTAAATATGTAGCAATATTTGCTGATGAGAAGGCAGCTCTGCTGTTGGCTGTGCTGGAGAAGCCGTAAAGTGGCTGTTGCAATTCCCAGGTAGGATTGTAGCTAACGCTGCTCTCCCACCCTCCCATCTGCACTTTGCTTAGGTCTGGCTGCTCTCAAGCAGCCAGTGACCATGCAAAGCTGTGAGGGAGTAACACCTCTGCTTCCCCATGGTGTCCCCTAGCTGTGGTCTCTCCAGGCAAAGCAGGCTTTCCATCCTTTGTGCACCTGCATGGAGCCTTCTCAGCTGCAAACTTTAAGCCTCTGCCAATTCCTAAAGGCAACTTTCAGGTGTGCTGAAAGCAGGGGCAAAATTCCCCTTGACTGCAAACAAGCAGGAGCACAGCCAAGGCTGGAATGATATAAGCTTAATAATCAAGCACCAGCTCACAAGATGTTGAGTGCTTCTGCTACAGAGGTGAGTCACTTTTCCTGGGCTTTGCTGTACTGCACTGCACACAGCTCCATTGTATAGTACCTCTGAATGCTGCTCTCCGTAAGTTGCTCTATGTGTTTGAAAACAGGGTGATTCAGTTTGGTGACTCAGTTTGGGAGGCTTTGAAGTTTTTAGCTCAGGTTTAGGGAAAATATGCAACATGAATCATCCAGGAACTTTGTTTTCTCAGTGAATTCTACGGTAATTGCACATTACAGCAATGTTTAGGGCAAAACTGTGTAAGACATTGGAGCCTTATGTTACAGCCAGTCATATCCCACTGAAAGCCAAGTGTTTGTCAAATTAAGCAGACATCTCATGCCTGGCTATCTTTTGGGGATTGAGGGGGAGGATGGGGAGGGGACATATCTTACTTGAATGTGTCAATGTGCAATGCTGAAAGGAGAAGAAAGGCAGACAACTCCTTTATTCTTTCTTCCTTTGTAAATCTGGCCCTCTCTGTTTCATGGTGGATGCACAATTTTAACTTTACCACATAGTGTTTGTTTTAATTTTTGGTCTTGGGGTGTCCAGGAAACAAAAAAATTAAGGTAAGAATTGGAAAAAGGACCATTTGTTACTTATTAGTGCAGTGTATCAGTTAACTCAGGAATTAATAAAATTAACAGCTGATAGTGGTGCTTAGGCCAGTGTGTTAGTTGTATCTCTTTCAGCATGCTCCTGATGGTAGTCAGGCCTGCAAGGTGGCTACAGCACCATGAGCAAATGAGTATCCGTGAGGGGCTGTTTCACCCCTGTGCTGGTGTGGTGAGACCTTGTCAACTGCCAAGGTCAGCAGAGGTTCAAATACCCCTTTTTCACCTGTCTTTTGTAATGGTCACTCTCTGGAGGGAGCTGGTTGAGAATAGGAAAGGACTTATGAAGAGCACTTGCATTTATAGAAGCTTAAAGGTTTCTCAGACCCTGTGGTAGTAAGATGCAGACCTGGAAATACCAGAGATGGGGTAGATGGGACTGGTGTTTGGCACAGGAGAGGTGCTGAACATGTTTTGGTTCAGGACACAAGCTCTATTTCGTCTTCAGGAAGGCAAAAGGTAGCTGTGTGGGAGTCCTGTGGCTCAGCCACAGTCCCTGCATGTGTTTTGTTTGGGTATTTCTGATCTCATTACCTCTTTGGTTGGAACTTTGGGGTTTAGGAGCAGTGTCCTATGCAGTAGTTATTTTGGAGCTTGGCTTCCTTTGTTTGTTCCGGGTCTGTTCATTAATAATAATGGACTGTAAAATCCTAGCTCTTTTTTTGAGTTATCAAAATAAATGCAGTCTTTGTGACCAGTTTTAGTCGTATGTGGGCTATATGATCTGTACTATTTAAATATTTGCTCATCGCACTACCTTCCTGCTGCCTTATTAAGCCTTCTAGAGCACTGGCTCCAGTAAGGAATTGAGTTCACTGTGAAGGGAAAGTTTTTTAACTTCCAAAGCTACTCATGACATGTTTGGAAAGATAAATAGAAAGAGAACGCCGACAAAATGTGAAGAACATGTATACAAGTTAATGTCACAACACGGAAAATAAGAAAATCAGAGTTTATGTCATATAACCCTAAGAATACACTATTTTGTTTTCAAAACTGTTATTCAACAGTGGGATGAATCCTGAATCCTTGAGTCATTTCATGTTTGAACTTCCAAAATGGCTTGTGGTTGTTCCAGTGTTCTTCTCACACAATCCCCAAAAGCACAAAAGTTTGAGACAGTGATGAATTTTTCTATATTAATGGTCTGATCGAGCATTTACCGATGTCAAGAGAAAGCTCCTCGTATACTTCAACAAACTTTAGAGGAGGCTGGTGATTTTTAAATATTACGCGTAAGCAGCAAATAAGAAGCAAGTTAGGAAAATCTTTCCAAGTCTCGTAGGCCCAGTTTAAGAAACTGTTGTATTCTATTGTAAGACTCTCTAGAAAACTTAAAATATACTTACAAATACACAAATGCATGGCTTATAATCTGTTGTGATCACTTCCTACCTTTGATCTTTTCTTTTACTTAACGTCACTTGTGTGCATGTGTGAATAAAGAACTTAATCCTAATTGTCTGAAGATATGCATATAGACATATAACAAAATGTATTGCTTATATAATGCCATAAATGAGCATAGTGTTTGTGTGTAAATTACATTTATATAAAAATTCCCTACAATATATATGGCCAATATAAATAAATTCTTGTCACGGTAGTGGGTTTTATCTATATATTTGCCTTATAAACTAGCAGGTAATAACTTAATTCAAAAGGTCCTTCCAAAGATGCAATTAATGTCTTTTGTTATAGTTTCCCTGGGTTTAATAATCCCCTCTTCCAGATTTATATTGGTTTCTGGAAAGTAATGCTTATTAGAGTGTTTTTCCAAATTGGCCACAATAATCCACTGAAATCTGCCAGCTGAATCATTGCTATGCTTGTGAAATTGCCAGCATCGCCTGACAGTTATTACTGCGGTAGAAGGGGAGGGGGAAGGAGAATGAAAGTTTCATAATATGTCACTGTTATTGATACCTTGGCTATGGGTCTTAGATTTGGATTGAAATGTTTACTGAATTCTATATGAAAGATGGAATGCCTGGTGGTAGATTGGCAGTGCTGCTATAATGCAGACAAAATTTAGTAATTTCATTAGGCAACTGTATTTTATTCTGGGCATATTTTAAATGTGTATAGATATGTGCATGCATATGTGTGTGTGTATGTATGTATGTGTGCATGCTGCTTCTGCTCCCTTCTGTAAGCCTCGTTCTTGGGAAAAGGAATGGTATATATATTCCCTGAACCAGGGTTATGCTTTACATACAAAATCCCACCATCTGTGCAAAACATGTTACCAAGTCACAGTTAAATCATTCACCTGCTGCCAGGTATGTTTGACATCTTAATGTCCTCATTCTCTTCTATATACTGCAGATGAACATGGGAGGCAGGGAGTGAGTAGCCATAGGTCCAATATATATAATTTTCTCCTGTACTTCTGGGATAACCATAAGGAGCTGATTTTGCAGCGTCTGAATTAACCTTTCGTATCAACTGGTGCAGAACTGGACTCTAACCCTCATTCTGGGAGGGATTTACATCCCTGATAGTTGCTGGCAGTGGGATGCTGGATCCTACTGCCTGACTGAAAAGGTATGTAAAAGAACAGTAGGGCTATGGCCTGCCGGGGCTGTCCTAGAGGGAGAAAGACAAATGTCTCCCTGCTTAGGAGCCATGGCACCACTGCTGGAACAGACCCCAGGGGATGAGGGCTGCAGGCTCTGTGTGTCTGGGATAAATACTGTGTCCAACACCCATCCCTGGTGAGACTTTGCCTGGGGCAGTGCCCACCCCTAGTGACCATTTATGCACAGGATTTATATTGTGCTGGTGTAAATAGGCTGTTGTTTAAATAATTCATTTGACTAATGGACAGGATGTATAGGTGTAAAAGAGGAAAGAGTAGCATGCTGCTGCACAGGCAGCTGGGCACTACTGCATAAATATACATAGACATGCTTATGTGGAACAAATGGCGTACACTGGGGGTGCAGGGCTCTCATTGCCCTCCTCAGGTGTAGCAGATCCAAAGTCTTCCTGATACAAAGCATAAAAGGTTTGTATTTTTCTCTTTGTGTTGTTGCTACTACAGCAGCTTTATTATGAAATTTTTGCCCTTTTTGTGTAGATTATGAGCTGAGATAGTGGATGCCCATTTCAGTACAGCCAGAAAAATAAGATTCTGAAACATTCTTTCATTCCACAGTATGTGGTTAAAATTGTTTCCTTCTCAGCAGACATTGATGTGCAAAATGGTGCTTTAAAGCAATAAACTTCCCCTGAATTTTCTTTGTGATGAAGGTAAGTTTCCCTTAAGTACCAGCCAGTGCAAAAGGCACACTGCTTTGGAAGTATCTTTCTGATCGTTTCTGTCCCCTGGCATTGCATATGGGGTCAGCTTGAGTGCTTTACAGTTTGAGGGAGCAGCCACATAGCCATGCTTCCCCCTCACATACGTTGTGATCTGTCTGTGCAAGCCTAAGTGACAGGCAGCAAGTGAAGAATCAGCAGTGCTGTTTACCTTTGAGCACCAAATACTGAAGTTAGCATAAGTCAACTGGACTGCAGAAACAGTCGTCTTCAATTTTTATAGCCTTATAATTTGTAAGACAATTTTTATTACTCTGATTGGAACAGAGATGATGTTTGTAATGCCTGTTTATGCCATTTCAAACTAGAACATAAATCTCATTTTTTAAGGGGATTTTGTGGTTTTCTTGGCTTTATGGATTTTTTTTTTATCCTTCTTTTATGCATTCTGCTAAATTAAACCAAAATAAACCCGAGGAAAAAAAGTGATTCTTTAAAACAAATTTATTATTTTATCCCTTCTTTGGACAGGAATTTTCATTGGGAGACAAGGATAGAACATTCTATTCAGCCTTTGCCTGCTGATTTACACTGCCGTCGTTATAAAAGCCATGATGATGTCCAATAACTAGTAACAGGAACTGTAAGGAAAAGCTTTGTAACACAATGCCGCTCCCCTTTTTCTCCAACAGCTTTGTTGGTGGTCCAGACGTAATTCCAAAACATGTTACATGGTTCTTGGAGGGAAGCATGCAGCTTCTTTTGTTTCAAGAGAAATCCAGGCCTAAGATGGCATCATGTAGGCTTCTGCCTTGGCTCTGAGGTACAGTGAGCTTACTGTAGAAAGTTGCAGATGAAGAAATGATAGCTGTTATTTTTTTCTACAAAGCAGACCTTGGATTCTGGTGGGGTTATCTTACAGGTGATGCTTCTAACCCTGGTGTGGGATTCTGCCTTAAGTGTTAGGGATAATATTTAAGATTAGAGAGTGTATACATAGCAGTATGTGCATGCAAGTATGATTAATTGCTAAAAGAAACCAAAGATATTTGATAAACCCATCAGTAGTATACTGTGAATTTGTGTTGATGTCAGCAGTTTTGTTTGACATGTATAGGGACTTTTAAAAGGTAGCAAGTGCTATCTGGCTGCACATCTGACATTAAAATATGAGTTTGTTATTGCAAGTTAGTAAGAATCAGTTGTCACATGAACTATCATTCAAAAGGTCCTATTCTGAGTATTGCTATGATACTAAAGCACAGTGGCCTCAAAGAATAAACCTTTTCCAGCAGTTACCGCAGAGCAGCAGGTCAGATATGACTG
Organism: Egretta garzetta; assembly: GCF_000687185.1. Lineage (NCBI taxonomy): Eukaryota > Metazoa > Chordata > Aves > Pelecaniformes > Ardeidae > Egretta > Egretta garzetta. The sequence goes on along the minus strand of NW_009260594.1, from coordinate 1,390,390 downwards.
CTTTTTCCTATGTTTATACATAGAAAACGACTGTGGTAACCCTGTGGCATCTGCTAGCAAATACTGACCTGTTAATATTTCCCAATATAAGTGGTTGATGTTTTATCAGTGTTACCAAAGCTGCATTTTAATTTTTTTTAATCCCATTATTTTCAGCTGTTCATTATTATGGTAGTATGTTTTTTACAGAGGTTATTTCCGTATGGGTACCCAGAGTTGTGTGTTGCATGAGGGAAAGTTGTTTGTTTCACCTATATAAGAGTGTGTGTATAGTACGTGGGTTTGGGGTTTTTTGGTTGGGTCTTTTTTCAGATTAAGATTTCTCCCACTGCAAAAAGGGATGTTGGCATACAGACTTGACCACAAGTGAATTGCACTTGTTAAATGTTTAAATGAACAAATAACATTTGCAATAAAAATCTTACATGGAAAATTTAGGCAAAACTGTTTATGCAAAAGAAGTCTTTTGTCCCTGGCTCCCTATTCTAAGTACCTCTAGCAAAGTCTCTGTGACTGCTTTGGTGCAAGTGAGATCAGAATTTAGCCCCTTCATGACTGATATCTTTTGATTGACTAGACAATGCAAAAGGCACATGCAGCATCAAGTTGTTTTAGCAACTAATATTTGACAATTTTAAAAAGTTTTCTTTTAGGCTGAGCTTTACGTAAAGCTGTTTACATTAAAGTGACATCCAATTAAAGTGTATCATGTAACCCACATCACAGTTCAGCACACATTTTCTGTTTTAACTGACATATGGCCCCATTTATGAAAATAAAAATCATCATGTTTTGATGATATGTTCACGTAATTTATGTGGAAAAGCAGGGGGAGACAAGCAGGGAGAGAGAATGCTTTTACTGTGTAAAGCTATTATTTTCTGTGATTCATTAAATGTCTTTTAACCCATGTGCACAGGCAAATCCCTCCTCCCTCAGTTCTTACCCAGCTCGCCCGTGCCGCCGCCCCTGCATTGTCCATGCTGGACAAAGGGAATAACTTCTATGGGCAGAGACAGTGGACCGATAGAAACACTTTGTACAGTATCATCCCATATCATAGGCGTTGTTACAGTAAGGGATTCTTTAGTATTCTGTAGAGGAGATAAATTAGTTAATGTAAAAACAAGTCTGTGGACAGCAGAGCTAATTAAGCCCATTTTCCTTTGGTTGTCTCAAAGCTGAGTGCCTCTGAGGATTCTCTGATGTCTAGGAAAAGACAGCCTCCTGATGTCTTGTCTTCAGTCTTTCCCCTACTTGGCTGCCAATTTTCATAAAAACAAGTAAGAACCTAGTATCTTTGTAACCAGCAATTCTCTGTCAAATTTGCCTGGAATTTTCTCTCTGTACAGAATAGTCTTTCTCTCTTGCACACCTAAGTGTTTCTGGACAACTTAAAGTGGAATGCCAGTTGCTTTCATTAGGATAACCTGTTGGTAATGAAAATGGTTCTTTCTATGAAGTGGCCATGAATCAGAGACATGTCAGCACAAACTTGGGTATTTCAAGCCATCTACAGCAAAGGCTGGAGGTTTGGTATTTCTGTCCGCGCTCTGAGCCTCACTGACTCTCTGCAAAAAAGAATAAGGCTCTAAGCTGATTTTAATCTACTTAAGGCAGTACCATGGCAAAGCGTTATTTAAAACTGTATCTTTGCATTTTTCCCTTTAAACAATTGCATTTAACCCCTCAGGCCTTAATTTTTTTTGTGTAGTAGCACATCAGTGGAAGAGAAGGCTCTGCTAGCTGAAAAAATCACCATCTGCAGAGCAATCAGCAAGTTAAGCATGCAGCGAAACCAAATTAATTCCTGGCTTTCCCACATATATCGGAAGGTAGAATTTACTTTAAAATGTAAGCAACATAACTACAGTGATTCCTTTGTTTATCCACTGTTTCGGGACCAAGCATTGAGGATTATTGCTTAAATGGTAACTGTTGTTGCACATCAGAGTGTAAGACATGTTGATGGTAGTTGGATTGTATAAATCAGTATGCCATCTCCTCCTTGCCAAGGTAAACTAGACTGTACACCTGGAGACTGGTTATTTATATCATGAAACCTTTAGCCTGTACAATTTTGGTCAGTAGATGTTTGTCCACTGTGACAGGTAGGAATTGAGTCATGTCTTCTGTGGGTGGACTCTTTAATGTATACTACAAAAATCTCCAAAGAGACATCACCCAGACATTAAATTGGGACTATCCTGTTTCTTACATGTGACTGTGAAGCCTCACCAACATTTCTTATTTTTTGGAGCAGGATCAGAGCCTTGTCAGTTGTAAGGTATTATACTGTAATCACCCTCCATTTTTTGTTCTCTAATGACTTTTCAGAGTCATCATTCTTGACATAATGCAAAAAGGAAAATCCCCCACTTCCTCATTTGCCTCTAACAATGGAAAAACCTAATAAACTTACCATTTACCATCTAAAGTCCAGTGGGATCTAAACTGCTGCTGATAATATTAAATCCTGAGAAATGTAAAGTTCCAATCAAATACGGCAACCTCTGGCAGAACCTTCTTTTTCTAATGAAGTATGTGCATTATGTATAGTTGGATGGTGATCCTAATCAGGGTACTGAGATCTGTGCACTCTGGTTTTGATCATTATTACCAAGATTAAATAGGCGTAGAGCCAAGATGTTGCAGTGTAATAGCCTAGGAGTTGAGGAGGAGGGAGTGAGGGTTTATTTATTGGTTGGGTAAATGGGGTTAGCAGTTACTGAATGTAGCAGAAACTTATTTTCCTGCAGTCAATGACCATTTAAGCAATGGGGCTTATGAATGAAGAATGTCTGTCAATTTAAAAAGTAGAAACAGCATCATGAGTGAAGGAGAAGGCCAAAATCAGGCCTTCTGACCCTGAAGTAGTTTTCAGTTTGCAGATTTCTAAAAAATGGTTGAGTAGAATTGCAGACTCTTAGAGAGCAAATGTGTGTCCACTAGTAATCAGCTTTTTGTAATTATGTTTTACGGCAGTCTTGCAGATAGCTAACCTTAACACTTTGCAGACCACAGATGGAAACCCACCGTCTCTTTTTCTTAGACAGCTGTAGGTTTGTGCGTAGGAGTTATTCAGCAGTAGGCAAAAGAATTATTTTCCAGCTTTTTAAGAACACAGAAATCCATTACACATGCTCATAAGCTTGACTTTCACCAAGATCATTAAATACAAATAGAAATTCCCTCCTCAGTGCAGAATTGTGCTGTTTCCCATCAACTCATCACCTCAGAGAGGCATTCAGGTTCCCTGAGTAGGTAGAGTAAAGCTGAAATTGTGACGTCTGCTTCTGTTCTGTAATTTGATTCTTAGAGTTTTGGCAGTTTCTTTAAGGAAAATAATGTTACAGGGTTGGGGTTTTTTGGCTTTTTTGTTTTGTTTTTAATTAAAAAAGTCTGAAGCTTTCATCAGAGAAATTTCTGTATCCATCCGAAGGAGAGAGAAAAAGCCAGCAAAACTACCCTAAAAAATTGTTCTAATAAAAATTAAGGAACAGTTAGAAGGAACAGAGGTTAATCTTCTTAGGATTCTGGCTTACTCTGATGTAGAAGTTAACAAAAGCTAATGGGAATGTCATGTGTTACTTGGATAGTCTAAAACATGTGCATACAACATGCACATGGGAAATCTAATAGTTGGCTTTAAAGCACTCTTACCAGACTGTTTCACTTTGTTTCAAAAGCAGAGTTAGTGGTCAGTGCTCTGAGGATATCCTGCGCAAAAGAGACACTCTTGTAAGTTCCTGCTATTTCTCTGTGCTTTTGCATTGCAGGGTTGCTCACCGATTTCACCTGACCTGGTCTAGAAGCAATTATTTTGATAATTTAATTGGAACCTAGCCTCACTGCTATGCTCAGGTGGTCAGCAAGAAAAGGAATGTGTTCATCCTGACAAGGAAGACATTGTAATTTCTGTGTCCCCAAAAAACTGTTAAGAAACATCCAGTGAATCAAGTGTCAGAGAGCACTAAGGGGAGAGAGGACAGGTTTTTACATGAAGACAAAGTATTTCAAGTTGTCTGAAATACACAGTCAGCTTGAGTCAAGAGAGAAATGGTGTCTAAGGAAGAGCACTTTGATTTTTTTTTTTTCAGAGGTGTGAAGTGCTCAGCACCTTTAAAACCAGACTACTTTTAAAGGTGTTCAAATAAGAATTTAGGTGAAAAATTTGGCCCAGTTTTAGTTGAAACTTATGATTCACTGCAAGCAGTGTTAAACAGAAAAATAGGGATTTTTCAGAATAGCAGAACAAAAATAAACACATTAAATGCAGTTACCTAAAGTTTCAAAAAATGTGTTGCAGGTGAAGTTTGGATGGTGCAGTCTGTGGGTGTCTAAGCATGTTTTTTAGTGCAACAAATTCTGCTTTCTGTAGAAAGGTTATTTGCCAGGTATAGTAAATTTTTCCTCTGCTGTCGAGATGGTTTCTCAGAGAGCATTTCTAGGTGCCACCTGATGTAAGGTGGCTATAGATTACCTTCCAGTGAGGTTTGAACTACGTATGCTTGCCTCCCATTTCTATGTGCCCGGTCCATCCTGGGTTTCTAGGGATTATGAAGAGCACATGTTATGCTCACTGTTGTAAGAATGTGTTCTTGCTTGAAGTTGGTGAATTCTCTAATAGAGACTGATTAAGAACTGAAGTTACCCAGAAGAGGATGAGTCATGTCCTCCTGTCTAATCTGCATGTCCACATATGACTTTGTCCCTTTTTTCTCTTCTTTTATAATCACGTGCTAATGATTTAGTCTAAGGCTTTTGCCACACCTGCTCTGTTAAAAGTTTCCAGTTGGCATTTTAGTCCAGGTCTCAAAGGACTTGTTTCCTGTTCTAGAACAATTCCCAGTTCTTCTGGTCAATGGGAAACACCTGCCAGCTTGAAACTGAGGAAAATATCTGTAAGGGAGCTTTTCCCATAAGGTAGTACTTCAGCCAGTCATTCTGGGAGAGAAACAGTCATGGTATCTTTGGTTATCACGAGGATCCTAAAAGGCTGATTTTTGAATAGTAAAGGCTTGACCCTGAACAAGGTGGTCAAATCAACACAGAGAAACTAATCTTTAGTCTCTCTGCCTGGAAGTGTAGTTTGATTTTTCACCTGTCATTCATCTCTGACCATCCCAGATACATAGGTTTTGGATACAGCTGTGCTGCTGTTTGACAGTGGCAAGAACACTACAAGTCAGCTTCCATGGCCAGTGTGCCTGGAGCACTATGTTTTTAGTCATAAATTTTGAGTCATCCACACTGCAAGACTGAACATGGGTTTAACCCTGTGGTGGATGGAGAAGATTGTGGCTGAACTTGTGACAGAAATCGTTTTCAGGTCCTGCCTTAACAAGCATGTACAAGCCAAGTGAAGCTTGCAGTGTTCTGCTCCCATGCAGACGAGTCTTGTTTGTCAGAGACATTCACAGTTGTGATTTGAGGTTAGTAAATTTATGGCAAAGGAATTAAGGTGGTCATAAAACAGGACTTAACCATACTTACCCATCTGCAACAGTGCAAGCACACTGCTTCTGTTTTTCCTTCTGGAATCAAGTTCAGTGAAGTCCCTTTAATAACCTGGCCAGGATGAAAGGTTAAATACATATACCCTGCAGAGCTGCTGAACTCCAAGACCTTGGGGACTTTTTCAGCCTAGATGGGATCCATAGGCTATACGAGACTATTAAAGATGTCTTCTGCTCCAACTGGCTGTTAAGACACTAAAATTTCTAGGTAACTTGGTGAAATGTACCACAAACATTCCCTGAAGAAGAGGTGGAAACATGCTGAACAGATTAGAAGGCTTGTCTGATAGTGAGTCCGTGCTGAATGGTATCTCAAAAAGTGAATGCAGCTTTTAAATCTGGAACACATGGCCTCTGTCTTGATGCTGTGCAGGCTGACATTTGAACAGCATCAACATGGCTAGTCTACATTACATTTTTTTTAAGAAATATATATAATATATAGAAAATCAAAGGGATTTCCAGAGATTTGTAGTACATTATTGTCTTCACAACAGACTTTAAAAATAGGAATGAATTTCCTTTCAGTGGGGAGAGAATGAAAGGTAGACTTCAGACTTGGCATTGCTGATCTTCCTGGGCCACAATACATGTTCCAAGTGCCCCAGTTTTTTACGTTGCCTCCTTTTCATGCCTTTTAACACACAAGGCTTTTCACTCTTATCACTGAGATAAGCAGCACATCTTTAAGGCCATGGTGAACAACCAGTGTGTTAACATCCTTACCCAAATAATGAACCACCTTGGCTGCAGGATTGGGGTATATGGCCTGGCCCGTGTGCGCTCAGCCAGCACATCCCATGAGGATCATAGCTCCTCTTGAATGTTATCCGCTCCCATGGACTCTGATAGGAAGTTGAAGCTGTTGGCACTTTCTGTCAGCCCAGCAGAGTTCATGAAGGTTCGTATCCAATGAGTGTATTAATTTCTGTTACTGCTTGTCACCCGGCTCCCTGCTCAGTGGGGAGTGCCGTCTCCACTGCCACAGGTGCCGTAAGAGTGGATCAAGGCATGAGGAGGAAAAGCTGTTTGGAAAAAATAACTTTAAAAATAGCCTTGCATAGCAGCTCTGGATTCAGGACCTTAACAACTTCATAAAAGCTTGTTGCTGGTGTTATAAAACTCTAATACACAAGTTCGTTCCACATAAGAACACGGTGTAAGTTTTTAGCTCCAGATGCCAAAGAGTGAGCCCAGCCTGTTTAAAATGTGTTAAGCTGCAACATGCTACATAAGTTAATACCAGCTTTCTACTTTTTACCTTTTCTGCTTGGGGCTGTGCCAGTGCCAGTCACTTACACACCCCTTTACCTTGATTCACTGTAGGAGATGAGGCTGCCAAGCCAGATATTTACCTTGGGAACACACGTTCTTATCCTGTAACATTTCATCAGCCACAGTTAAGAAAAGATTTATGGACTTTGTAACACTAAGATTATTTAAGCCACTTGTTAGCCAAAAATAATGTAAAGACATACAGTGCTTGTTTCAAAAAAGTTTGTAATTAGGAGCCCATGCTTTGCTCTGATTTACAATGTAAGCTTGGTATCCAATTAGTAATAATAGTGTTCTTTTAACTAAAACACATATCCTTCCAAAATTATGCAGACTTTCCAATTACTGTGCTATGATGAAATTATAGCTAGAGACTCATAAAGTTGTGCATAGTTTATAAATGCAATATATTCTTAACTACCTTGCCGTACAGTATATATTAGCAGAGCTCATATGTTCTCTGTGTTATGGAGGCTTGTTAAAAAGCATGTATAAGATTATTGAAAAAGTATGTAAAATAATATTTATGTACTTACTACTATTGTGATAGGCTGTTACTGTTCATTCTGATTAACACTTCTGGTCAGATACAGCATGATCATGTGACTCAGTCTCTAAAATTCAAGAAACAATTTAGAAACTTCTCTTCAAAGCACCTGGAAACTTAAACCCTTGAGGGTTACTATTTGATTTCTTTTTTTACCTTGTCATTGTGATATCCCCTTTATTTTTCATGTAATGAGAAAAGCTTTTGCTCATTTTTAAAAAGCAAATTTGTATAAATTGCAGTCCCTCACCAGCTCATATCCAGCATCTTCCTCTTGCTTTTCTTGCAGCCAAAGACACAGCTTCAGCCATTTTCACTAGTGTGGGAGCGGACTGATAATCAGAAATTAGTGTTGTCGTATAGTTAAAATCTACACCAAGAGAACAGGCTTCTGAAGCGCAGAACAACCTTTGATTGCTGTCTGGCCGGTGGGAGAGGTCAGAGAGAGCTCCTTACTCTGCTCACAGCAATTCCTTTCCAGCCGTGATGTTCTGGCACTTTTGCAGAGGGTTATTGATGAGAAAACCATGTCTTTTACAGGAATGGGTGAATGACTAAGGCCTGTTCAACACCGTGAAAGTGTTGGTAACACTTAATAAGATGACTAAGCAGACTGTTCCAGGGCTTTTGCAATTTATTTATTATTATTATTTATTACTCAGAGTTTGCTGAGGACTGTTAGTCCCAGAAGGAAACTCCTATTCAGCTTGCAGAAAAATGCTGGGGAAAATGGCACAGGTAAAGAGTCTATGTATTGTATTATCTGTGAGAAGTATGACCTCTTCTTATTAGCTTACGTTATTAGACTAGTTCGGGTTTGCTATTGCTGTTCTTTAAAAATTATTTCAAGTTTGCCAAAACCTTGTGAGCTCTTTGAGGTGAGCGTGGACAAGGAGAGGATTCAGTGGGTATGACTCAGGCTGTTGTCATCCTCAGCCATCCGTCCTGTGGCCTGTCCTGTCTCAGCCTCTTAGCACGGCCTGGTGTGGGACATGCTCTGTGTCAGATTTTGGGGAAGAGGCATTTAGCTCTGGGGAATGGAAAAGAAAAAACAGAATGTTAGGTGGTGGCAGTACCTAGCCCTTTATGGTACCTTCCCTACCCCCAAAGAAACGAGGAAGAACAGGCTACCCTGTCACCACCATAGTGAAAGCCCCCTGCCCTGGGGCAGCTACATGGCTTTACAGTGTAATGTGTAATAAGATACTAGAATTAAAAGAAAAAACTGAGTAACCTATGAATCTCCTGAGAGCTTGCTCTGTGTTTAAGTCTGTCCTTATTTTTACAATTCTTCTAGTCTAATAAATGAGGCATCTTCTTTAGTGTGAGTCATTAAGGGGGATAGTTTGGGTTCTCCAAGTTTTGAGGCTATTTTAATTTTTCAGGCTATTCATTGTCTGAATTTGCTTTGTTTCATTTGGTTTGGTTTTCCTTCAAGCTCTCAGTTCTATATAATATAAAAGTACTCAGAGCTGTATAAATTATGGCGCAAGATGTGTCAGGGGACTTGGTAGTGAGTTACAGCACTGTGTCTGCATACAGTCTCAGCTGCTCCAATTTACTGGTCCAAGTGGAAGGAGGCTGAGAATTGTTACAGCTCCAGGAGAGCTTGATGGCTGATGGCAATTGGTGCATTCAGTCAATAAATCTGATCTCTGCAGACAGGGATTCATGCTGCCAGACTGCTCTGGCACACCCACTTGAGGTGTAGGGTTGATGGACATGGAAAACTTTATTGCAACATTGCAGGGTAACCTTAAGAATCATCCATTTTCTTGGCCTTGTTCCAAAGGCTTGCCTTGGCCTTTGGAATGGCTGCCTCCAGAACCATCTTGTGAACTTTCTGAAATTGGCTGCCAAAGTCCCAGTTGTTCCCAGTACTCAGCCCCCTCCCTGACCACCCTGGAATTCATCTCTGACTCTCTCTGCACATTTGGCTCTACCAAGAAAAGGGACTAAATTGAGAAGAACATGCTTGGGGCACGTCTGCTTTACCGTCAGCTGGCCTCATCTTGCCAATTTAAGTTCTCCAATATACTAGAATCAAAACAGTGTAAGCAGGATGGAGGAGAAGCAGAATATTAAGTACCAGGGGAGCAGTCAGGACAGGGAAAAAGCAAATTCAGGGTAGGTGGGGTTCAGGCTGCGCAATGATAGATGTCCCACAGCTGTGGAAAACAATAGCAAATGGGTAAAAGAAAGATTTATGGGAAGATGGTGTGTGCAAACTGGGGCATCAGAACTGTACTGGTTCCTACTCAACTATCTGTTGAAAACCTCAACAAAACACGACAGCCCCTCACTTTGAAGGGCTTATGTCAGCTGAGGAGCCATGCTTCATGGCCTGTATCTGAAGAAACTGCAAAGGCTTAGAAAACATGCTAGCAGCTGGTAACGTGTCTGTAACTAACAGTATGGAAGCACTTCTATATTCATGTGTTGCAAATATTTACACATCAAGTCATGGCAATTAGGAATAATTAGAATGGAATGTACCTTGTATTCACTGAGCCAGGAACTAGGCCCATGTCATAAACGCTGAGTTGATTTCTGTTCAAACTCGACAGGGTAGGATGCACAGTCCAGTGCTTTCCCGTGGCTGTGCCCAGTGCCAGCATGCAGTACTGTGGTACAGGTGGTGGTGGGAATCCATGTTGGGGGTTTAAAGTACAAATGCAGGTTTGGGTCTTGAGCTACACAGTGCGACCCCTCAACTCCTCTCCAAGGCTGTTTAATTGCTATATAATTTTTTCATCTTATCAAACAATTCATGGAGTAATACCAAATATTCCCTACCAGCTACCCAGGAGCAAGATTTGTCTTCTCAGAGAAATACATAGTAAGAAGCCTTTCTGCCAATACCATTCCTCACAGCCTTCCTAGAAGAACAACAACTGTTACAAATAAAAGTCAGTCTTTGTTTAGAATAAAAGTTTCTCATTGGGAAGTGGAGAAGATTTATCTACTGGCCAGCAAAGTGCCCAGAGAATTAGAGTGACTAGTTACAGACCAGCGTTGCTGGTAAGATTATAAGTGGCCATGAGTGAGGCACTTAAACTGCTCCTTTGTGGGAAACATATCCTTGATACCTATTTGGTATGTTTTGAAATTGGATTGCAATGTGAGTAGGAGATGCCACTTAAGGCAAATGTAATTTGTAGAAGCTGTTGACATCTCTAGCAGCCAGAAGTAATGATGGGCTTCTTTTGCTTTGCCTGTACCACAGCAGTATTGTTATTTCATAGTGTTGTGAGGCACCATTATTCATAATTGTTCATAAATGTGGTGATTAAAAATGACAGAGCACATAAACTGCTTTTTAATACTTTGTATTTATACCAAGCTATTTATCAATTATGTAACTTCCCAACATATTATTACTTCACCTTAATTGGTGTCTGGCAGTGTGTTAATCAGTCCTCCGCCACACCACTTTAGCGCTCTCTTTAATTGCCATTGGCTTTCTACCATGTTTGCTATTAGCATGTGCTTGGTGATCTCTTTGGTTTTGGGGCCCAGGGGGACAGGATGTTGTTGAGTAGGTTGACATGATGTGTTTTGTGGACAGTCTCAGCGTTTGTGGGAAGCTCTGTGCCAGTACAGCAATTGTGAAGATCACCAAACAGGGTGAGAAGAAGTAGAGACGTGTCATATCCTCATCTGCACCAGAACTGACTCAGCAGCACTGCAAATACTAAACTAGATGAGCCCTGTGCTGTGGAAGCTCTGTCTTACATCGCTCACTGGAGGAATGATGGCCTGGGGCTGTGCAGCTGTGCCTAAAGGGTGACATTTAAAAACATGATAATCAAAATCAACTGTGCCTTAATACTGTAAAGTATTTTTCTGCCTTGAGGAACATATTGCCAACTCTTCTTAATATTAGGTGTGTTTTGAAGTTGGACAGTGATGTGAGTAGGCTGTGTAGTTTTAAAGTGAATCCAGTCTTTAGAGATAGTTGAAATCTCCAGCTACCATGAAATATGTTGTCACTTCAATTACAGTTGCAAGTACCTCTCTCTTATTTGTTTCCTGTAATACCAGACAGACTAGGTAAATATATATCTTTTTTAATGAAGCACAATATAGTTTTTAAATGGTTTATATCAAGTTGTTTCCAGTTTCTTATAAACTCCTGATTTCTAAATATCCCATTATTTGTTCCATATGTTTCACTGAAGTCATTGTTACCAGTACAACAGAAAATACATAAATAATCTAGTAATTTAACATAAGTTTGTGATTTTTCTTAAGTTACTGTCAATCAAATATCATTAGTATAAACTGAAATCAAAGCAGAGCCAAAATCTGTAATTAAATCATGGAGGATGTACTGAGACAATGAGAAAATAGGGAGTGCTCTTGTAGGCTGTACTGCGTACAACTGTCATTGTGTTTGTTAGCAGGGAGACCACAGAAGCCTTGAAGGAGGTAGTTTTTCATGACAGTGACTATGCTTTTGTCAAACAGGTTTCGAACTACAGACATGACAGTTAGTATTAATCCATTAATTGTGTTTGTTTTTCACTTAAGCTAAATATTCTATGCCATATGAGGGAATAAAACCAGCTCATTGTGGTGACATAATAGCAAAAGTAAAAAATGGTTGTGGAAGATGCTCCCAACTTGCTGTTGAATCTGATGAGAATGGGGCAATGTTGTACAAAGTCTCTGTTCTGTGAAAAAGGAGGTCACAGAATGGAGCTGGCAGAGGAGTCAAGTTATGCTTCATGAAAAACTTCAGTATTTCCAGACCAAAAAATGTCCTGATTGCCCAATGCAAAATACAGCTTTTTTCATTTTGTCTCCCCTCAGTCCCTTTTCAGTAATGAAAGAAGGAGAAGGAGCAGATAGTAAGACAAAAAATATGGAAGAGGAAAACAGGAAGGGAAGACAGCACAGAATACTTAAAAGTTTGTGGGAATCCTTTTAGAAACATGTAGAAAAGTCTAAAATATACTAACATTTTCAGATTTGGGAAAATGTCATTTTAAATCAGAGATGGAAAAAGAAAATGCAGACCACTCCAGGTCCTAAAAATCTCAGTTCTCACAACAAATGCAAGATATCACTGAGAAGAATTATTTATGTGGCCAGCGTTCCTTTTTTTTTTTTTCATTAGATAGGTTTTTCCAGACTTTGAAGGTGTCTTGATTAATAGTGCATAGCTTTTCTGACGTATTTTCCACCCATCTCTGTGTAGATACATCAACTAATAAACCGCATGGTACTTCTGAGTCAGATCAGCAGTTCCAGCTGCCTTTAAACCTGAACATTTCATTCTCATAAACCAGTGTTGTTGCCCTCGTATCAGTCTTCAATTTTGATTGGTTTAGAGGTGTGTTTTCAGACATGCTATATGAGTAGAGATTATCCTGATGAAGTCAATTTTATTACTTTCATTCTGTGGCTAGGAACCCAGGTTTCCCTTTCACAGTTTTCAGGGGAAATTTGTGATGATAAGGTTCTCCATTCAACTCAGGTGAAAGTCTTACTGGGCAAATTTAGTGTATTCCCATTATAGCTTTTATATTGACAAGGTCATGAAACAGCTAATTAAACTACATAATGAACAATCATCAGTTATTCGGTTATTCTGTTATGCTTTTCTTCTTTCTGCAATTCTCTTTCTCTTTTGAATCTCCACTTTTGTTATAGACCCTTGCTCTGAAAATGCTAGTCCAAAATTAGCCCTATAAGCAGTCAATGATGCATGAAACAGAAATACATTTCCTCTGCCACAGTAGAAGGTGAGAGGCTGATGGTAGGCTTTAGCTTCACAGGGTAAACCACAAACCTGAGAGGGAGATGTTCACTAAGGATAAGAGTGTAAATCCTAGTGTAGAGCAGGGTGCATGAAACGACAGATAATGCATTGTGTTTAGTGCCAAGAGCAGCTTTCAGCAATGGAGATGGAAGATACAGCCATTTCGGAGATGACTGCTGATTTCACAGTCACTCTGAGAAGCCATATCGATGTTGAAGAGGAGGAAGAGATGAAGCTCTTCCAGGCAGAGAAAGACTTCACCAGGCAAGAACAAGCAGCATATGTTAGGGCTGCTGCAGCGATGGCTCTTCCAGTGTTTCTGTTGTAAGCTCCATTTTTCAGGGGTTTATAACTTGCTCATAAAAATTTACTGCAAGCTATAATTTGGCACACAGGGTTCCAGCCTGAGAGCATACTGCTTTTCTTATTTAAACTACATTTGGTTTATTGACAGGCCTGTTTTCAGATTGCAAGAGAGTGACGAATGAAATAGAAATCTAATTGTTTCAGAACGTTTTTTTCCCCTTTTTAATACTCTCTAGCCTCAAACCAGCTTTAAACATCTACTGGTGCCTTTGAGTATTACAAAGAATTAAAACTAGTTAAGAAATTCGTGTTTAAATAGTGGCTACTGTACATATTGAGTAATTACACTTAGAGTGTATAGCGTCTTTCAGACTGAATAATCCCAGTGCACCTTTCCAGCTTTCTAGGTACAGAAACACAGCTGAAACAGAGATATCAAGCATGATAAAATGAAGCAACTAATGTAGACCTATATAGCAGGACTGATTGTGATTTGGGCCAGACCATTCAATTTAATGCATTTACTCTTGCAAAAGACACTAGAGATTTTGTGGATCAGATTTTCAGGTACTGCCTTTCTCTTCTGGAGAATGCGGGTAGGAACAAAAGCAATTTTGCAGTTATAGTTTAAGCCATTGCTGTATTAAAGCTTCTCATTTGAAAGTTTAGTCATGGATACATGGTTTATTGACTGTTCAGAGCTAGTGCTACAGGTAAGGAATTCAGGCTTTGCAGGTCACAATCATGATGTTTGAGTATCTGCGAACACTGGGAGGCTAATTCTGATCAGTTAGGCAAGCTGCTCTCTAGCCCCTGCCCGCCTGCCAACATCCTGCCCTTCCCTGTTACAGGCTGACATCCCTTGCACAGTTCTTAACCCAGCCTTTCAAATACCATGGGTGAAATGTTGAAATTGGAAAGCAAAGCACTCAGAAATTGAAAAAGGTCTCTGTCCAAGCTCTATCCCATGCTCCTATGCATGTGTAATTAAGCAGGTTGGAATTACATGCACTGAACTTTTGGATTCTGGTTTTATGGTAGAAATATCACAGAAAATACCTGTGTTTATTTTGTGCAAAGCAGTTCACATTTTTTAACCAGCTGTACTTAATCCTATGAAGGAAAAATATGCTAAATATGTGTCCAGGTTTGCAGACCTTGCTAATGTTTGAGAACTTGGGCCCGAGCAGGTTGATGTTGTGCGTACAGAAGAATACTTTCCTGCCATGTCTGAGCACACCTTTCGGACCTAAGCATGAGAAAGTGTTTGGGGGTGGTTAGTTTTTCAGTATCTAAGCCAATGTGAAGCAGTATCTTTCTTGATGAAATACACGTCTGAAAACTTATTTGGAATGCTTTTGTAATATCTTGCATCCATACTGTGGTAGTGTCAAGGAGGAGGGAAGATTGGCATTTTATGAATTCAACTGCTGAGACCTCCTAGGCATTTCACTGGACCCTTTGAAAAGTTGGTTGTATCTTTACCTCTCGTAATGGAGATAACCTGGCTCAGGCTCACTAGATAAGTCCTATTTTAGACTTGGATTCTTTGAGTGGAATGTCACAAAATTGTAGTACTGTAGCAAGATGTCAGATCTAACTCTTTCTCCTTGCACCCAGAAAAAAAGAATTTTCATCTCAAAAGGTGTTAATGACTATTGCAGGATATTTCTACTCTCATGAAGCTTAAAGCTGCAGTTCTTGTACCTCCCACCCTGACCTCACCCTTTTGAGATTTGTCTTGGCTAATTCAAGATTCCTGTTGCACCCTTGGGGATACAACTTTGAATACTTTTTTTAAAGGAAAAGTTTGGCTATATAGGTACATACCAAAAAGACCAAGCAACGGAATTTTCAGAATGTGTGTGGTCATAGTACTTCAGCAAATCAAGTGGGCAAATTACTGCCATATCTGTTTCTTTTGGCAGAATGCTGGCAGTCTTCTGGCATCCCATTGCAACTGTCCTCTGCTATTTGTGATCAGACTTGCTCTGTGTATGTGTGTGCAGGGATTCACCATGCTAATTTGCGTAGCTAACATTAGAGAGGCTCTTCTTGAAAGGTAATAAATTACAGATGCTGTAGTCTCTACAGATGTATTTGGGAATGATCAGCACATAGCTATTTCTTCCACTCAGGGGCAGCTACTGCAGGGAGATTGTATGGACTGAACCCTTAGCACTGATGTGCTGGAAAGAAGATGAAAGTTGGTTATGACCCAACACATTGGGAGGGAAGAGCAGCATGGAGAGAGAGAGAGAGGAGTGGTGCAGGTCCTGATAGGGCCCTGCTCCTCCTTCACTCACCTCCTGTGTGACCTGCCCCTCCAGGGAAGGGGGTCTGAAACTGCTGGCACCAGGAAGCCACGATGGGCTGCTGCTGTATGGATCCTTTCTGCCCCAGCAGTTCTCACATCTCACAGCCTCGTTGCCTTCACACCTAGGGCTGGCAGCAGGCACTGGCCAAGAAACCATTTTCCTGGAGGGGTCAACTTCTGGGAAGGGCATGTTCCTTATGAGGGTACAAGAGGCCTGGAGAGCTTACACGGCTGCTGGGTCACTGCTGCTGTGCAAGGGCTTTTTGGGAGACATGGCATAGTGGCAAATCAGCCCAGTTCACTTGGTTTTGCATGTCTTACTGTCTGTTCCTGCTTCTGTGGCTGTTCTCATGAAAAATCAGAAATGTTATCAATGACAGCACTGCACTCTGTGCTGCTTCTGTGTTGTCGCCCAGCTCCTCTGGTCTCTTTGGGAGGAAGCTGCTCCAGGAGGGGTCAAGCAGCACTGGAGAGGCAGAGAAAAGCAGAGAAGTAAGACAGAATGGGCATTGTGTGGCTGGGGCTGTCATTGCCAAGGCGTTGAGGGAGTGTAGAGGGACAGTGAATAAGAGTGATGGGAAATTATTGTTTTAAAATCAAAGAATTTAGATGGCATACAATTCTGCTAACACAGTTGAGATTGCCCAGTGGCTAGACTTAAACCTCTGAGATTGAAAACCTGAGGAATTCTGGCGCCAGTTATCGCTAGTTCACTCTTTTAAGATAACTCAGGAGAGGACAGGGATGTGTAAAAGTTACTTAGTAGCACTGATCTCTATCTAGCCACAGGAGAGATTTAACCACAGATCTACATGTTAGTCCCAACTGTTTAATACACACACCCCTTCCCCCCCCAATACTTTTTTAACAAACAGAAGAAAATTAGAGACTCGCCAGCCTGAAGCTCACTCAACCTGGAGCTAAAGTTACCTACTGACAACTTGTCTGTTCTCTTATGGAATATCCAGTTCAGGTAAGCACAAGGATCTGAAAACCATGGGAGAAAGAGATAATGTAAGCCCGAATGAGAAAATACATGGTCCACACAGAGTCCAGTGCAGCCTCAGCTGTCCCGCAGGAGCTGGCAAAAGCCACTGGGCATTGTCTGCCTGCCTTCTCACTGCTTTCACCACCCTAAGAATAGCTGACAAGCTGAGAAGGTCCGTTCCCACAGTCAAGGGAGGATGTTTGAAGTTACCTTTGCCAGCTCCTCATCTTCTCCCCACCCAGCATGGCAGTGAAAAGAAGGTGGCAGCTGCAGGTGTGGGCAGGGCTTGCCTTATTTCAGTACGGAGCTGTGTGAGCAGTGGTATCCTGGCCTCTTCTTATCCCAGATGGTCATCGGGGGGCAATGTGTGGATGTTGCTCTGCATATATAAACCAGTTGCTTAAAACAGTCATGTTGGTATAGGCTAACTGTCTGAGAAATTATGGTAAGGTGATAGGGTTCATTTTCATGGGAAAACCTTGGCCTTTGTATACGTGACAAGTACATGGGACTTTTGTTCATTGCAGCTCATCTAATTTACTTAC
This sequence comes from Egretta garzetta, assembly GCF_000687185.1. NCBI lineage: Eukaryota > Metazoa > Chordata > Aves > Pelecaniformes > Ardeidae > Egretta > Egretta garzetta. The sequence continues at coordinate 1,373,126 of NW_009260594.1, read as the reverse complement.
ATTTGCTCTAACAGAAAAGCACACGTTCTGCACAGGTGCTGAGTGCAACTTCCAGTGTTACGGGCTGTTGCGTGGAGAGGGCAGACATAGGATGGCTTTGCTGAGCATTTTTTTCTTGTTTTCAGTCCCTCCTGGCTTTTGGAAATTTGGCTTTGCTCTGAGAAGAAAGCACTTAAAGATTTTGTCAGCAAATACTAAGGACACAAAGAATGTTGCTTATCTGCGAAGATTTATGTCAGGATAGTCGGATGCTCTCTCTCCCTCTGTTAACTATATGGAATGATGAACATTATCAGGACTTATTTTAAAATTTAGCAGACATTTCTCATCTGCATGTACTAGAGGATGTGATGCCTAATGTCTGTGTACCTATGAAAATCTAAGCTCTTGAAAATGAATGGAAGCTGTAATAGTAATAATCACTTCTATTTGTGTAGAGTCTCTTATTTCAACAAGTCTGAGATTGGTTCACCAAGGCACAGGTCAAGCTGCTTGTCTGTGGTACACTGTTTGCAGGGCATGGAGACTTCTGGCAGTTTAGGTTAGGAAGAGAGAGCTCATACAGAGCTAAGGAGGTATAAGAACATTACAGCAGGCTGCAGTTTTACTGTATAAATGGTATTTACTTAGGAGATTGGGAAGTGATTCTCTATGCTTTCGATTAGTGCTCTGCAACCTTTCCTGGGCCAGTCCATCTCTACTTCAAATGTAGCTTCACAGTGCATGGGCTTTCAGAAGCAAGCATGGTTTAAGAAGTTCTCCCCTGGCTCTTCATGCACCAGGGTTTGAATGGTGCTTTCCCTTCTTTCCATTATTTGTGTTTATGGGATCCACAGTTTGAACTGAACAGACCCTGATTAAAATGAATATTCTCAGTTTTTGATGCTCTCAAAATCGTTGGTCTGGTTCATAGTTTGGCTATGCAAACACTTGTCTCGGCTGAACTGAGAGCATGCAAAACAATGTAGGAATGAGCAAAAAAGGGTAGAAAACAGTGGCAATAACTCCTTAAGTCAGTCCTAGTACCAAAATGCCTGCTTTATGATACTGGGCCCCGAGTTCAAATAAAATGACACGTGATGAACCCACCAACAGTGAATTTGGGCATACTTTGTATAGGTGACAAATACAGGCAACTTTTGTTCATTGCAGCTCATTCAAGTTCCATTTGCTCGAACAAAAAACTACACATTCAGCACAAGTGCTGAGCATGACTTCCAGTGTTATGGGACATTGCAGAGAGAGGGGAAAGGTAGCATGGCTTTGCTGGGTACTGAAGTAAGAACAGCATTATTTGATAAAATGCAATATTGTGTACCTTATGCTCTAAAGTTTCTCCCTCTAGAAGTGAAATGGGAAGAAGCCTTTATTTAGTACATTTTCTTGTTCCTTTCATTGTGATGGTTAAAATAAATTATTGTATGCCACTAAACCTAGCGATCATAGAACAGTGTTGGGGTGCAGCTATGTATTTTGATGCTATCTCAAATAACCAGTCTGATGTTCAATATTTAATTAAAAGCAGAAAACTTGATACAACTAAAAGACAGGAATCTGAAGCCCTAGGAATGGTGGCCAGCCTGATACATTTAACATACTAATTGATAAATCTTGCTTTACAGCTGCATCTGGGACCAGTCTTTGTATGTCCTTTATCTCTTTAATTCCTTCTGCACAGAACAAAACAAATTGGAAATGAAAAACACTGGCTTATTGTATTCATCTAAGGACATGCTAATTGAAAATGATTGCTCCATACTGGGCTGAATTCAAAAATATGTACATCTCTCTTTCTCTCTTTTACACATCAATCCATTAAATACTTCTGTTGAAATAGGAATTACTAGGTCAGAGGGAAGTGAGATAAGTAAACCAGAGACAGGCACTTAAGAGGTATCCATACAATGGGCCAAATTCCTATGCCAGCTCCCCAATCCTTTGGCATAGACATGATTGCCAGAATCTACATTTTTATTAAAAGCAAAACAAACCAAAGTTTTGAGCTTTTAAGCCCACAAAGATAATTTGGAAAACATGAATAAGAAAATAATTTTTTTTAAAAAAGAAAATCTTAAATTTTCTTAAGCATGCTTGAAGCTACTGAAACAGAAGTGTGGTGTGGTTTTAGGTTAATGCGGAAGAGGATTTGATAGAAGAATCGCTTGTACTCTCTTCAACCAGTTCAGGTTCTTTCTCAAATAACCTGTTGTGGTAGAGAAAAAGGGGACACATAAAAACCTTAATAAGGAGATTTTTTAACTAATTATTTTTAATAATTTTAAAATCATTATCCACATTTTGGACTAAAATCTAAAGGGATTTTGTTCAGGTTCTATCACCTGAAAACCTTAGTGGAAAGACCTTCAGATTACTTAGGGTTTAGGGTTTTTTGTGGGGGAGGGTTGATACCAGATGAAATGTGTATCATGTATGTTGCATGCTGGTAGTGTCAATATGAAGGATTAAAGTAAAATAAAAGACCAGTTAATGTTATAAATGAACCAGTGTACTACATCACAGAGAGCGTATGGCTCTTGTGTTACAAGAGCACACACTTTTCCAGTTAGGAGTGCTGTGCGCACAAACAGAGTATAAAGTCCCATACACAACAGTAGATCAAAGAATAGCAATAACTGTATGTTTCAATTGAGAACTGTTTCTGACAGATTGCAGATGCATAGCAATAAGCTCCTTCATGACTAAATTGCCAGTTATTGAACAGTGGCCAAGAGCAAAAAGTGGGCCATAATTACTTCTTTACTGTGCAGAAGTGGATGTTTTTATCTTGTTTATCATCACCATTATTATATTGCCATTTACATCCTAGATCACCTACCCAGCATTGGAAGGGCATGAAATTTGGCCAGCATTATGTTGTGCCTAGGGTTTAGAATTTACCAATTTTTTTTACAACTTCTCACCTGGCATTAAAAGCAACAAAAAATAAAGTTTTGACTTTCTGTGGTCCCTCACTCCAGATCTATCCTCCCGTGAATTTGGAGCTAGTCTGTTGTGTTTGGCACAAAAACTTTTTGGATTTGTTTGTTAGTTGTCACTTTAAGATATCAGATGAAGTGCCGGTGGGTTTGCATCTGGGACAGCTGTGTCAACTTTTTACTAAGAGTCCAACCCCACAACTTAAGGGAAGAAAGGCAGAACATCCCAGGCAAAGTGCTGAGAGCCTGGCTTTGTTGACATTGTGTGTGTGGACCAGTGGACTTCGCATTTTTTACAGCACACTTCCTGCGCTGGGGTAATTGTCAGTGGGTTTACACACAGAAGAGAAGAGAGCAGTCCTGTGAGTTGGCACCCAATTCATCCTTGTCTGTCTGAGATGGGAGAGCTGAGTAACCTGACTATTTGAACAAGAAAGGATTCACAAAATGTGTTTTTTCTAAAAAGAAGTGACTTTTCAGAACAACCTGCAAATGGATACAATAACTGCATGCATTTGGTAATAGCAAAATAATTTCCTCCTACTATTAAACTTGGCAACATGTTCACTCTGTGCTGTTTCTTCATCACTGTGAAGAAAGTTCTCTTGGTCAAATTAGACCAGCAGCTACAGCTGCCTGATGCTGCCATTGAGCACTGTCTGCCTGTGAGGTTCATGGGGTGAGCTGGCTCACCTTGCAACTGATTGTCAGCCCGTTCTGAAACCAACAGTTGAGGTGGTAGAAAGAGGAATGTGTTGGTTGTTCACAAGGAACAGATATTTGGAGTTAGATGATGCTGTTTCCAGCCTGTGTTTTTTTGGAGAGGACCTGTTGCTGATGTCTTTCTGTTCTCATTTGCCCTTGGAGTGTTGATTTTGATTCTCTGGAGAAGTGAAGCTCTCTACCAAAGACTTGTTCTTTGCACTCCAGTCAGCTTTTTACATACTGTGGGACCACACCATTGAACGTGTTTTAGGAGAGAAAGATGGAATCCAAACGTGAGGATGGTTCAAATTCATACTGTGATCCTGAGAAGAGAGTAGAGGGCAGGGTAATGCTAGGTTAGATGGGTAGCCTGCAATGCCCAAATGCATGGCATTTTTGTGGTTCAGTTTAAGAGGTCACAGCTCTGACTGTTGTAACTGGCCCATCAGGTTGGCACAGTATCTCAAAGGCAACTAGAGGTAATACAAAATACTCCTCACAGATGCTGCTGTGGGAAGGTACACTTTCAGCCATGACTACATGAATATACTTTTCCCTTTTTTCTGCCTTGTGCCAAGAATGTTTTATATGCTGAGAAAACTGATATTAATGCAGGGGGAAAGGAGTCTAAGAAACAGTTGCAAGCTTAATTAAGGCTCGAACCCACTGATCTGATTAATTTGCCTAGCAGTGTGACGATTCAGCTGATTTGCAGAGAAGGCCAGCCTAGGGGAGAAGATGATTTTACCCAGTGCTCTTAGAGGTTCTCCTCAGTTGGCCAAACCTTTTCTGTGCCCCGATGAAGGGTCATTTCCTATTGTCATTGACGTTGTTTGCCAAAGTTTGGTGCATGTGGCTTTTCAGGGTGAGTGCACAAATGTGTCTGTGGTAATCTGCTGGCGTAATCCTTTGTGGCTGAGTATGTCCTCCATGCTGTTGTTGTGCCAGGGCTGCTTTAACTCAGAGAGCCTGCGGACTGTACTCTTATGTTTAAGAGCTGTGATTTTGTCATGGTAAGTTTTAAGGGAAAATCGTGTGTTAGTCATGGTAAAAAAAGTCAATGGAGAACCAAACAAAATAATAAAAAATTGGGATATGTTTTGTGCTGCCTGACATGGTGTATTTAGGTACATGGACTTGGTTGATCCTAAGCAGAACTAGGTTCACATGTCAAAATCAGTAACACGTTATTCATTGTAAACAGGATTCAGAGGCAGAAGGATTATCCTGTACCCTTTTTGTAATTTCTTTTGTCCCCACTCTGGGCTCTAATTTTAAAATCTTTTCTGTTCACTGGGCACAATCTGCCACACAGGTTGCAGCATTTGTTCTGCTTCCCCTGTCTTGCTTTTCTGTGCTGCTGTGTTTTTCTTGGTGACCCCACAGTGAAAGCAAAGTAGTGATTGCTGCTGACTCTGTTGAGACCTGACTGATCCATCTCTCTATTTGAAATCATTAGAATTTATCTCCCCACACCTTGTCTTTCCCTGCCCTCCAACCCAGTCAGGCTTTGGTCTTGCCCTCCCAGCGGTCATCATTTTCTTCTTTGTCCTTCCAAACCTTATTTTCTCCACTGAATTGAGTAAAAATTTGGTCCTGTCACGAACTGTTCAATGGGAGGTGCCGCAGGATTCACAGTAGCATCCTGTTGGCTTGGTTGTCTGTTAGGCCCAACATTACCTTTTAAGACTTACCTCCTCAGGAGCGCTCCTCTTTTTACTATCTTCTAGGATCTTTTAATAGTCAATAAGGAGGAATGTGGTGGCAGCATATCCCAGCTGTCTGGGACAGCTCTGAGAATGAGAGGGCTCAGCCACCTTCTGGAAGGCCTCTTTGCCTCAGTGTTTATGAGGAGGGTGTCAGTGATTGAGACAATGAGCTGTTTCTTGTCTAAATGTGGGTAAGAGGCATCCTCCCAGAATGGCTGGTTACCATTTGAGGAGTCAGTGATCTTTAAACGTTAAAGCTGTCTCCCACCAACAGTGGGTAAGAAACCCCATAGAATAACAAGTACCTGGTGTTACAACAGATGACAGTAGCCAGCAGCAAATGCTTCACAATAGGTATGAAAACTGGAATAGACAGATGTGGCACCTCCCTACCGCATGGTACTCATCTAAAGATCAGAGAGTGGTGGTAAATCCAGAAGCAGAAGGCTTAATATCCTTTCTGTACTGTTTGCCTGAACTTTTACAGTTCTGGGTAGTGTTGCTATGCATGCATTGGTCCAAAAGTTTTCTGAATTTTACTTTCTCTCCATACCAGTTCCCCACAGCAATGAACTGTGAAATCTCCCATGTTCTGTGAATAAGTATTTCCTCAGTTTTAAGTTTGCTATCTTTTAATTTCATTGCATGCCCTTTTGTTCTTTCTGAGCAAGAAGTCACCTTTTCTCTCCTTTTTTAAAAATAGTAGTCCAGCTTTTTCAAAGTCAGTATTTTCATCTACCCTGCTGCATTTGGCTAAAGAAGCCTCACAGAAGTAAACCCTGCACCTCAAATGTAGAGAAATCCTTAGGCTGTCCTTTAGCGAGTTCTGGGTAGCTCTTTTACTTGCCTGACTTTGTTGGAAAATGTCCAGAGATTGATGAGGTGGATTATTTGGTTTTGTACAGGTACCTGCTCCATGAGGATTAGGAAAAGGCATTCCAATGGTAAAGAGCCATTCTGAACTTCTCTTTAGGAGTCCTTCACTCTGGCTATGCTGTTATGATAGATAAGCCTAAGTCACATAGTTAAAAAAGTATTTTTGAACACCCATAGGCCCCCTGTCTCAGCAAGGGATAGTATTTGTGCTGCCTTGAACCCAGGTCCTCTGTGTTACCATAACAGGCTGCCATCCAGTAGCTCAAGGCTTGGCTTTTAAGGCAGTCTTCTATAAAGATTTTCTACTGAAGGGAGCAATATAGTTTGCCCAGCAGTTCAAGAGAGTTGTTTAATGCATTAGTAGTTGTGTGTGTGGTCACACATACAAGGGCTCTGTAACCTGTTATGCTAGTCATTATTTGGAAGAAGCATGACTGTATTTGAAGTCCCTGTTTCGGGATATTCGAAAGGCTGATACTAGTGAGTGGTTTCGGAGATAAATTTCTCAGGCCAGAATTGTTTTGAAGACATTCAGTGCAGAGAGAACGGTCCTGTTGATGTCATATCATGTAATTGGTGAGCTCATGTGTATATAAAAATCATGAGAACAGGAAAAACTCGTAGGCCTACCCCTCATGCCCCTTTTATTTTTCTTGCATATGTTTTCCAACTGCATATTCGCCTATTTGCTCTTCTTTGTACAGCTTCTCTGTAATTAGGGGCTAACTAAAAAAGCACCAGCCTCCAAGATGAAGTTTAAAGAGCTCTTATTTCATATGCTCGCATTTGGCAGTGAGAAAAGAACACAGAAAGCTCACGAGGAGGAACGTGAGGTTTTTTTTCTCCACACAAAACATTGATCCAGGATTGTTTGGACGGAAAGAAGTGCTGCATCTCTTCATTCCCATGGGCCCTGGCATTTCCAGGATTGCAACCAGTGGGAGAGGAGTTGGAGTATGAGGAATCCACAGAATCTCCTCCCTGCTCCCAAGGGTAAAAAGTAAAAAAGAAAGTGGAGCAGTGCTAGGCAGAGACTTTCTTTATGTGGCCTCCTTTGTTCAAGGCAAAGCGTACCCACTCCACCCCAGAGGACGGCTGTGTCAACAGTCATTTCCTTGTCTCTGTGGCATGCCTGTGCCTTAGGTAGTGCCCGTTCAGGAAGCTTGGCACTGGCCTTGCTCTGGTCAGCTCCACAGCTGGAAGCTTGCTAGTCCAGATGTGGTGGCCTGAGTCTGAAGTAATGATCTGTTGTGAAAGGCAGAAGTGAGCTCATGCCACTCCTTGTTCAGGCTAGTGTAGATACACCACAAATACCCCCTTGCCTGTTAGACTTCTTTTTGTAGAGCAGCATGAAAATTTGATGCATGTATCTCTTCTTTAGTCTCTGGCTGCAATTTTCTGTGGTCAGTCTGGAGAGTGTTCTACATCCAAAGAACAACCTTTGTGCCAAGAGCTTGGCTATTTCTTTCAACTTTAGTTGGCTTAATGAAAGGTACTATTTCTCCCCGGAAAACTTTCCTCGCTGTTATTAAGGTATGTTTGTTTGCATATGGAAAGTTGAGGTTGTTTTGGACATTCTTCTGGGGAAGGAGAAAAGGACATGGCATTTTAAAAAAATGGTAGCTTTTGGAAAAGTTCTAATCATTCATTAAACGCCGAAGTTTATTCTCCTTTTCAAAGAATGCATTGTGGTCACATAGATCATCATGAAATCAAAGCAAGTTTACTCCAGAAGTCATCTCTTAAACAGAAAAATAAACTGACTGTCTTTTTTTTTTTTCTCAATCCTGAGATGACTGGAGAAGAAATAGAGGAGGAAAGGTAGAGATTTAAAAAGACATACTGTAGATTAATTCCGAGTTCCCAGGCTTTATTCATATAGAGTATCATTTCAAAAGCATAATGGAAGTGTTTATCAGAATTCTGAGTGAGTAAATGATGGCCCATGGACCAAAATTTTGGAGAAAGAAATCATCTGTGGGATTCTGATGTGAAGGTGCTGGTAGAATTGGAATAAAAACAAAAGAATATTTTTCGGTCTCAAAATAGAAACATGGAAAGAAAGTTCTCTTCAGAATAATCAAAGTACTGTAGCCTAAGACCAATGAAAATTAGCCTTTCCTCTGCAGCTGTATGAAGAGCAAGCCTGAAACTGTTCTTGCCTGTGCAGTGCACACTCAGTGCAAAGATCTCAAGGTGCTTTAGAGAATTAAAACCCAATGAATTAAGGCTCAACACAATCCAGAGAGACAAAAATTAATTTATATCCACATTTGGTAGATTATTAATGAGTCAGAGAGAGGACAAGTGTTTAAAGTCTTGCTTTAAATTTGGAAATGCAGTATTGTATGTACTCAGACTGGAGACTGTACATTGCCTATGCCCTTGAAATAACCTTATTCATCTGCACCTGGAAGTTGTTCTCCATCCACAAAAACCCAGTGGGGCTATTTAAAGCTAATTCACAGGTGTCTGAAATTTTACATATAGAGGTGTGAGACTATTTAAAACATCTGTGCAGGTGTTTACATTGCAAAGTGCAGAAGCAAGTCTGTGCACATCCAATTTAGGTTTCATGTTGAAAGATGGGGCTACCTTAAAGGAAGTCCAGGAACAGGTGCAAGGTTGGCATGTTCCCAAGTATGTCAGAAAGGAGATAAACCATACTATAAGGAGCTTATTTTTGTGCTATATAAAGTAAATGCTGGTTGCTTGTTTGACATTTTCTATTTTTTTTAACATCTATGAGAATATTTCAAAGCATAAAGGTGCATTAGCAAACTACCTGAAGATGATTACGTGTCTGGCATTCTCTCCAGTGTTATGGTTATTGATCTTGTGCTGGAAGGCCTGATTCTCCAGAGCACTGCTCCTGGCTCAGTGGCTTTACAGCAGTGACTGCTCAGTTCAGGATGCTCCAGAAGCATCTCATGAGGCTCTTGCTGTTGCATGGTCCCTGCTCAGCAGGCATTTCAGTGCAGTCAGAAAGCACGAAGGAGTAAACTGTGCACAGGAGATGAAGTGATTGTTTTAGGGTCACCCAATCGCAGAACTTAGTAAAACACTACAAATCTCCCACAGCCGAGCATTGTGTCACAGCCATTGCACTGCACTGTCTTTCCAGTTCAGTACTTTGAGACACCCAGCTGTGTCTGTTCACACTGTTGGGCTTCTGGCAGATCAGAAGTGAGCCCTTAGGTAGATCTGACAGGCAGACAGGAGCAGTAGGGGTGCTTGGCATGGCACCAGTTGCAAGCATGGCTCCTTGAACAGGCATGAGTTGTTCAAAAGTGTCCTAGCGATGCTAATGGCTTCTGGCTACAGAGTTTTTCAAAAATGTTATTGCTAGTAGCTGTTTTTTCTAGTTGGAGATGGACAGTTTTATAAGCCAGTAACTTCTGGAAAGCTGTGTGGAGCAGAGCACTGAAATAGGACATCTAAAAAGATGTCCAGGAGAAAAGTTAGTTCTCCTCTGAAGTTTGTGGTCTTGTCAAGTGCTGGGCCTGGCACCCCGAGGAAGCAGAAGTACTCGTTTTCTCTGCTTCAGAACGAACATGGACAGTTATCCAGCTGTAACAAGCACAAGGCTGAAGGGAACTGCCTTTACCCTAAGTGATACAGAGGACCCAGTTGTGGAGGAGAGCAATTATAGGGAGTTAGAGCCCTATACACCTAATTTATCCTTGTTAATCTCTCTAAGAAGTGAGAGAAAGAGCTGTACAAATGCTTGACTGACTTAAGCACCTGGAGTTTTGAAAGAGATAGGAGTGGGACAGAAGCTTTGTTTGGGTTTGGAAGTAGGTTTGCAATAGCCTCCTGCACAGCTTCTGCCCCTGAAACAAATAGGGCAGGTCCCACCAGAAGCAGTCGTCTTCTCTCCCTCACCTCAGTAAGAGCTGGGAGAGCTTCCTAGCTAGCCATATCAGACCTCATGTGAATTGAGCAGCTTCAGCAGCAGCAGCCAGGAGGAGCTTAGCATATTTTAAGAGGGGCCCCATGAGGACTTGAAGTCGTCCAGCACCTTCAACTCATCAACCCTGGATGCTCTCCAGAGCCAGAAAGCGCGGAGTCATCATGCAAATGTAAAAATGAAACATTCAGGCCCTGGGAGGTTTGGCTTGGGCGTGGTCCCAGTTCTGTCTATAGTTTTGGGTCATTTCCTCTTGTTTAACCCAAGCTGATTTGGTCCATGCTTGGCCTTGGGCTCCTCATTCTGAACCTCCAATGCAGGACTCACAGCACATTTCAAGATACGACTGTTCTGCCTGATGCTGTTTGCATAGATAGTATCTGGGAGTGTCAGGGCTCCAAGAACAGTGATAGGAGGCATAAACAACTTTAAAAGCAAAATAAACTCTTGATATCAGAGTCACAAGGCGAGCTGTCCAACACAACATTGGTCGCTGATTTTATATTTAATTTTAGAAGCTGAAACTAAATGTTTTAATTTTATATTATTCTCAACATAATGCTAATTTGCTCCAGATGTCCAGAGCTGAACACTGCCATTTTGCATAGAAAGCATGTGCATCAGTTATTTATTCCAAATAGCTTCTATTTTACTGCATTTCATTTTATTCTCAATGAAGTACTTAACAACATGTTTCTCTTTAAGAATCTTACTTAATCATATGGATATAATTTCTTCAATTTACGTTTTCAGTTCTTTAGTGTGGTGGCCACAGGGTGTTTCTTAACCTAGGAAGATTAAATACACATGTTGAAAGCTGCTTATATTTGATTTTGAGGCACTTTCATTTCAAAGCCCTTCACGTAAGGTACAGAAGTGATTGTGGTTTCCTGCTAGGTTATGGGATGGAGGTACAACTTTCAGGAAAATCTTGCAGATACCTTCTAAATGTTGGATAATCATGCATGACAATAACATAATTTCATTTCTTTCAAAACTGTGGTCTACTGAGAGTGTTTAAGACTTTTTTTTTTTATTGGGGTTCAGGAAAAAAAAAGATATTTAATTTTCTTGTCATTTCTGGGCTACAGTTCAACATTTCAATTTAAAACCTATTTCCGTTGAGTTCCATTTCCAGTTTTCCCTCAAAATATTATCTTAGAAAATGTCCTTTATTCAACTATTTATTTATTTATTTAGCAGCATATTAAAAATTATGTGAGACAGCTCAATGTGAAACCTTTGTTATTTGAGCCTGGCTCATTCAGCCATTCCTGTGCATGGGCTGCTATTGGTCCAGTATGTCAGGAATGTCCTTTGGCAGCATCCTTCTCGGGAGCTATGTCATGTATGTAAAGCAGCTTGCATGAACGAGTTGGCATGGATATGAGGCTGATCTGAACGTAGGAAGCAAAGTCCAGGAAAGATTCTTATTAGTCTCTCATTTTAAAGCTGACCCTGCATATGTAGTTTTTGTAGTAAGACAGGATGCTTCTGCAGTGATTGTACAGTCTAGGTGTAACACACCAGTTTCCTCAGATATCAAAACCTGCTCTTATTCCCTTTTAAAAATAATTTCATCCATATAATCCCTTTTCCTCTTAGGCTTTTAGATGGCAAGCTATAACCACGGAATTCAAGTTTTGTTAGGTTGCATCATTTGCAAGGCTGGTTATTCCCACCTGAAATGGTGTTCATCTGTATTAATTTACTTTTTCTTGTTGCTTTTTTTTTAATGTTGGCATTTCATTTTTCAGAACTAACCTTGCTGTTATTCTACAATTGTATGAGTTTATTACACTGAATTGTTGACACAGCTGGTAGGGAGCTAAGTGCTGTGGTTTCACACAATAAAATTTCAGACAATATGTGTCGCACTTCTTTTTCATACATATCATTTGAAAGCCATATGATTCACCAATATGTGTTATTGTTATCCACCCATGTGGGATACAATCTATTTTAAATTAGTGAAGTGACTTGCTAAACTCCCTGTAAACAATAAGACTGTGGGAAAACATTAAGTGCTATTCAGAAAAGAACATTGCTATACTGCCTTTTATCCAAAGGATCCCACAGTGCTAAAGAGAATGAAGGGACCTGGCACTGCTGCCACGCCGTCTGCTCTTCAGCAGAGAGCTCATCTTCACAATGGACTTCAGAAGGCAACTCCACCACTTAAAACTGGAGCAGGGTTTGGTTAAGATTGTTAACTACCCACACTAGTTCAGTGTGCTAGGATGTAGTAAGTCACTGTGAGTGAAAAGTAACAATGGACTTGGGTGTATTTGTTAATAAAAATGTTGTTTTAACAAATCCTTTGGAGGCTTAGGCACAGAATCCAATATAATTGTTTCACAGGTTGGTGTTCATCAGCCACTGTAACTGTTGAAACATGTGCCCTTAGCACATGGAAGTGTGAGGCAATAGGAGTGAGTTCAGCCTCCTAACAGAAGGCATCACATTACATTGGATTTACCAGAGAGAAGGAGCTTAGGTATGGACCATTGCTGTGGCACAGCTGAAGCGTGGTAGTCATTTACGAAGTGCAAGAACAGGATTGTGTTTCCAAACGCTAAAACATGGCTCTTGCAACTACACAGTGGCTAACCAAGCCTAGACACTGATGTGATTTTGGCAAAGCCAGAAAACCTACTTCCTTTAAAACAGGTGAGGTCATGAAGCCATTTTCCTAGGAATACATCTCAGATTTTCCTTCATGCAATGAACATGGCTAAGCAAGATGGAATGAAAACACTGCAAGACTAAAATTAATGACTTTGGGTAACATGAGGAAAAGTTCCTCATTTGCAGGGAAAAGAGCCTGTTCTGTGAGAAAGAGATTCTTCTTCTTCATGTTGTTATTGTCCAGCTCTCCCAGTATAAAGACACCCTGTGGGATTCTCGTGTAGTGTGTCTGGAACAGGCTAGCAGGCGAAGGAGGGAGCCATGTCTCTTGGGGCTCTGCTCCACAACCAGGGCACGAGGGAAAGCAGAATAAAGTAACCAACCCTGAGGTGATAACAAGCTCCCACCACATTGCACAATCTCTCTTTCCTGGTGGTTGACCAGCAGCTGTTGTAGGGCTCTTTGCCAGAGCTCAGCTCTTACACGTGCAAGGATGTGTTGGCCATAATCACATACATCTTAGCAGATGCCTTGTCTTCCTTGGATTACAAGTAGAACCCAAGTCTTCATTTATGGATATTCAAATTGGTCCTGTATGGCATAGAAAAGAGCAGGAGCCTATCTGAACATGGAAAATTTACCCATTTTATCTACTGCCTTGCCAAGAACCTTGAAGAAACTTGTGTGCCCTAATTCCTTTGTGTACAGATTCATCCACTGGGATCCAGGGAAACTTTATTCTTCTTAACTGATCTTTACAAAGAACAATTTGATAGAAGAGCTCTATTAAGCACGTGCAGAAATGAATACAGGTGGAGTATGAGAAAGACAGTGCCTTTTAGGAAAAAACCCACCATCATATCTAAAACAGGAAGAAAACCCAGCAAAAAAGCACTTGGTGAAACAGGTTTTGTGAGGAAAATTAATGATCTATGTTGAACCACATAGAAAAGGTTGTATTTGCAACAAAAACTACTAGGTGGGTGGAGAGTTACCTTGCTGGTAATTTTCAAGAGAGAATTTGATTGTGGTTGACTATTTCAGTTAGCTGTAGCCAGCAATTTCCAACTGTAGATCAGTTTTCACCCACAGGATCCTCCTCTCTTTGATCTGCCAAGGACAGGAGCCACTTTGTTAGCTGCGATGACATGTGACAAGCTATGACTGTAAAACATATTTATTTATTGGTCTTGACAAAGATATGAGCTGGGTTTCCCAGGATTAAAAAAAAATAGTCTGGGGGATGAATGAGAAGTTAGGATGGACATTCACTGTTGCCAGATTACACTGTATTTGTTACAGACAGGGTTTGGCACACGCTTGTCTCAATCTTCCTGTGGCTGGGGACTTGCAGAGCACAGACCTAATCCAGGATGTTCATGCCTGCGGTGCATTGGAAACCCTTCCTGTTTATAGACACACTGTTGGCACAAAGGCAGGCTGGACTATGTGCAGATCTTATTCTTCCTTTACTGGTTCATTAAAAAAAGAGAAAAATATGAAAAAAGAGGGAAGTTTTTCATTTCACTTTTCCATATAAATGTTTGTTAGTGAATACGTTCAGAGTATTTCAATTACAGTTGATTCTAGTGTCTGATGCCAATACAACAGCTTAAGATTGTTTGCTTAATTCCTGAATGTGTGCATTGTTTTTAGCAAACATTTTTAATTTATATGTTTGTTCTGCCTCTCCCATTGGAATCAGAATGTAAACCAGGACAGGCAGTTTCTCTGCCATTCTCTGTGCAGATGTCTCTCAAAGAATCAGGAGTGAAAGGTGCCCCTCCACCGGGTACAAAAGGGTTGATGAATTCCCCAGCATGCATGAATGTACTATGCTGAAAGAGAGCACTCAACACGTTACAGGAACAGCTTACAGAAGCAGGGTGTGTAATTTTTAATAACTGGGATAAAAACCCTCACTGACATCTTTAAAATATAAATGCCTTTTCTTGTTTCTTTTATTTATTCTCCCCCCCTATTTTGCCTTTTCATCTCTTCTCCTTTCAATTCCATTAAGCTTCATTGTACAATAATGTATCACAGTGGACTTTTTTCAATTATGTTTTTGATTTTTTTTTTCCTCCTTGTTACTATAAAACTCCAGATGTTTTGAGACTTCATGGTTCTCTGGATATTTTTTCCTTTATTTTAATCTTCTTTTGTAACATGCCACACATGTGGTATTTTGGCCTTTTAAGATGCTACACTATGCTAATCAGCCATAAGTTTTAGGGAGGGTTTTTTTTTTTCTTTTTGTAATGACTTTTTTCCCTTTTTGCTGTTGTCTTCTCTTTAATTGTTGTGGGTTTGGTTTTGTTTTTTTTTTTTTTTTTTAAACTGATTAGTCCCCATAAATGGATTCTCTCCTTGTCCTGGGGCTGCATTCATTATCTTAAGCAAATTAATTCTTCACTGCAAACTTTCAAACTCTTATCTTGTGTGAGCGTGTGTTCGATGTTGCATGTCAGTGAAATGCGTTCTGTACAGAACTGGTTGCAGCGTAACTGGCCTCTTAACCAAAAGCACAATCTGTTGTTTGAAGAGATGACTAAAATGTGGGGCAAGATGGAAAGATACAAGCAAGAGTGTAGGACAGAATTTCAGTAAAGTTTCAGGTAAGATAGGTGTAAATAGGTGATATGTTAGATGTAAACCAGAATAGAAATGTTTCCTTGGAGTGTGAGGTAAGACAATGTCTTACCGATCCAGAGGAACAAAGTTTTGAAGTACGTGTAGTAAACTGTATTTTTCGTTAAAGAAAAAGTAAAAGAACTGGAGGGAAGCATTTTAATTTTATTTGTGGTTCTTTGCTGGCACAGCTGGAGAGGGTTTTTAATTGATGTTGTTCAATCTTAATTTTGTCCCCAAAACAAGCAGATCTGGCTTCAGATATTAGAGCAGCAAATCTTGGATTGTGTGATGTCCTTTAGTTTCGAATAGCTTGCAAGCTATTAAAAAAATCTCAAATAAATAATAGTTTCCCAATTACATATGAGGAAATAAAGGGACTGACATGTAGGTTTTGGGAGGGGTGTCCTCTTTGCCTATTACATGACCATATGAATTTTGCATTTTGTTTTTTAAAATGTTGCTCCATGCAATGTTATTTTTGCCTGCAAGCCATAATACTGTATTCAGTCCAACTGCGATGAGGTTTCAGAAAATTGTTTGGTTTCCAAATGACATATTTAGCAAAACCTTATGGCAAAATTTGTGGCTGTCATGCTGCTGATAGTAAGATATCCCCAACTTCCCTGGTTCGTTCTCACATGTTGCAGCAAATAAATGCAAGTACCCCTGTTTTGAGAAATGTTTATCCTTCTACTTGATTAAAGGATTACTAAAAAGAATTTTAACACTAGCAACAGCGTCTTGCAAAAATGATAAGATGCTCTAATAGTTTCCCAGATATTTTGGGGTTTGCTGGAAAATGTATGGAAAGCTCTGTTTGCTCACTGAAATGCTCACTGAAGTGCCTGCAGGACCTATGGGTACTAGAAGAAATAAATCTATGAATATTTCAGTACTTTGAATAACATTCACCCCTTTCTTGACAGATGATAATTTACAATTACGTGAGCAAGACTTTTGAGAGATGAAACACATCAGTGCTACTTAGAGACAGACTAGGACTCAGTGCCTTGTCCTGAGCAGCTGGTCTTCTGCAAGATCTTTGGCAGAACTCACATTTAATGCCAGTCACTCAGAAACACAGGTAAAACTATCTTTAGAAAACAAAACCTGGAAGCCAAATCTTGGCTGCTTCTGTAGTCAGGGAGAGGGACTGGCACCTACTGAGCAGGATGCGTCCCCCTGGACTCTCTTAGCTGCCAACCTCATGCTGGACAGACCTGCCTTTCCCCAGGTTCTTGGGGAGCTCAAACAACAAGGCTGTTCATTTTTTAGACAGTACAGTGAGAGCGGAGGAATCCCTTCTCAGGGGATGTTGGCAGGCAGGTGGTTGAGTTTTGCAGTCAGAGAAGTCTGTTTGTGTGTGGAAGTCACCTCGCGTGCAGAATCAGACCTGGTTGCTGTTGAAAGCCGTAACTTAAATGAGTCTGTTGTTTTGCCTTGCGTGGGCTGATTCTGCTTTCCTTGTGCACCCATAACTCCTGGTACTGCCAGAGGGGGGCTCAGGAATGTGGACTTACAGGCTTACAAAACTCATAAAATTGAAATAAAAATGACAGCCCAAAGTCTTGTTTAATTCAGTAATGTATGCTGATCAAACACCTCCTCCAGGATTAGTATTTTTAATTTGTATTTCCTCCTGTATTAGTATTTCTCAGTTTCATGTTAATTAGGAAATATGCAACCTGTCTAACAGCATAAAGAAAACTGAACTGCTGGTGTACAATGTGTTGATGTCAAGTGGTTGGCTGTGTAATTACCCTAAAACCCAATGATGTGAAGGATCTATTGCATTTATACTGGGGCTTACTTTTCTAGCTTTTTTCTTTTTTCTGTTCTGAACCTTTTTACCTTTTCTTTTCCTGCACACCACAGACTGGTTAGAGCCCTAAATGCTTTTTTGTAATACAAATAATAAAACAAGTACATGCAGTTTTTCCCAGGACTTAAATGAAATATCATGTAGAAGTGTCACTTTGCAAACGTAAATCGTTCAGACTTCAAACACTGGAAGATCCTTTTTCAGTTACAGGTATCTTCCATTATTTTGTTACCACAAAGGGGAGAAAAAGCAGCTTCTAACAATTTAAATCTGAAAACTGGCTATATGAATTGGGATTCTCAGTCCTGTGGGTTACTTTTTATGTACACAAATAGTTCTGTTGAGTTTAATGAAACTCCTTGCATGAGTCATGTTACTCGTGAGCAGGTATTTGCAGGATCAGGGCTTTACATGGTAACTACAATAGAGAATTAAAAAGTAATCCAATCAGGAGTTTGTTAGAAAAAACAAAGCACCAAATCAGGTATTTTGATTCTTGTGCTGGGTGACCCAACTCATATGCTTAAGTTACTGATATTCATAACAGTTTGGAGCCTTGTATGCCTCCTGCCATGTCCCCAACATTAGCCTCAGTGTGCTATAAAACATCAACGCTATTTAAAGAGTGGTGTGACTATTTCCTCCCCTCCAGAAGGGATACATATTCTCACAGGATCCTTTTTCTCATAACATGCTTTCCAATAAAATTTTCCCAATTTTGTAATCAGCTGGGAAGAAAGACCATTTCACAATGTTCATAAGGCTTGTAGATGTTTTGACCAGACATAAGATTTCCTATTGATAGTATTAAATGCTTTGGAATGAAATGTTTTGGGTTTTCCATCTGTAGGGTCTATAAATAAAAGGCAGCTTGTTTAACTGATCTTGCAGCAGAGAGCAGAGGTGTATATTAATGAGCTTTCTCTAATGGCACACTGGACCTATTTAGCACTACAACTGTGAAGGCTTCTCTTTTTCAGTCATAACTCATTTCCTAAGAAAATGTCAGTTACTGCTTCACCTTATGGTCTGAGCTGTTTAGTTTATAATTTATTTCTTCTGATCTGTACCACTGACAGATATTGTAGACATGACTGTGATTAAATACGCTTATGAAAATGGTAAACATTTGATAGCATAAACCCTCTTGGGAATATGCTGTTATTTCTGCATGGCAACATTCTCAGGTGCGTTCAAAGTATAATGTGGAAGCAAAGAAAAACAATTTTAAGCAATTACAGTTATTAGATTAAATTGTTTTGTTAGGAAAATTGTGATGTGTTCAGATCACTGTGAGATAATTTAGTGTTTTCATAAATGTGCCTTTTAAATGCATGATATTGCAGCAGTTACACTGCAGTGAGGTTTCAGTGTAAAATAAAGGTAACATATGTATTTCCATCTGATAGTGAACTACTTTAGTCCTGTAAATTTCTACAACACATTTTTTTCCTGCTAGAAGCCCTATTCTAAAATCAGCAGTAGTTATAAAATCCAGTAATTGCATAATGCTTTTTACTGTAATCATGTGGCATTGCTTTGTGTCTGTGCTCAGATGTGTGTAGCATAGCAGTGTCTGAAGCACACATTACCAATCTCACAATAAAGACAAAAGTAGTAATTGCAGTATAATTATTATTTTTATTGATGAACTTGTTTAAGAGCTCTGTTGACATTTACAGACTTTGAGGATCATGCAGCGTTTGTTACAGTTATCCCAGGCATCAAACGTCAACAAAATGTTTAAGATTGTAGGATTCAGCAGTGACAGATTGGGGCCAGATGTCTGGGAGATACTATAAGTGGCATTCTCAGTTGATCAAATAGCTCTTACCATCCTAAAGCCCTTTGGAAATTGAACATTTGTTCTTTGTAGTTGAAGCTGAGACACTTCTGGGATTGATGGATCTTCCTGGAGGTTATTTGAGAAGGAGAATGAGCATCCCATTTATCCAGGAGGGGTTTTATTTGGTGTACGTATAAAAATAAATACACTCCAAATAGCCAAGGTAGTTGGAAGGGTTAAAAGTGCTGATGAGTAGCAATGAAGCCCAAGAATTATCTACTAAGTCATCCTAACGCAGTTTGCTCAGCAACCCAGTTGAAGTTATCTTGTCCTTGTACAGCTGTACAGGTGAGACACTTCTGCTTTAG
>NW_009260594.1:1344237-1353561 GCF_000687185.1 Egretta garzetta | reverse complement strand
TAGGGAAAAACTGCAAGGGACACAGTCAGCAGATCCAGCAAGAAATAACGGAGCCGAAATAGATTTTCCCGGAGTCCTTCGAAGTGGAGACCTTTCTGCACCTCTGAGTGGATTCCCTCAGCCCCATGCTTGTCAGCTCTTTGCACCAACTCCTTTCCTCTCTCCCTCTCAGGCCTTTCACCTTCACCTTTGTACATCACCTTCCCCTCTTCTCATCACTTGCCAGCAAGGTTCTTGCCCTCCTGTCCTGTTGCATTTATTTTCTTCCTATTTAGCCAACCCTAACTTTAGCAACCCTGCCTCCTTGAAAATATGAGTGCTGGAGTCGTATCATTCTCTTTGTTGGTGTATTCTCCCACCTGATATGTTTAGAATGAATTTATCACAGCATTGTGACTGTCCCACTATCTGTTATCCAGCTTAATAGAGGTGGATAATATAAATAATATAAATTAGGAAATTATACTATAAATAAGAAAAGCCCTTAAAGTCCGGGCATAAGTGGTGATGGAGGAGCCTTACTGCTGAAGGCATTAGACCTTTGGATTATGTGTTAGTACCAAAAAAGGCTGTTGACCACAGTAAAAGTATAATAAAGCCCTATTTGAGTGCTGCTGCTTACATTGTAGCTCTGAGCATTTATGGTAGGGCCTGTTCCTTCTCTTCCTGAAGTCCCAATCCAGCATCCAGCAAACTCTTAAACATATGTGCTTTCATGCGTTTTAAATTAAGCCTGTGTTTAGATGTTTTAGGACATTTGCCATTGGCATTTTTGCTACTGACATCAATGAGAATGGAGCTGGACCTCTAATTAGTTTGGATTATTCTGCATACTTTCCTACTTTGCATTAGGCTGTAGATATGGAGCTGAAGACCAGCAATCCATTAGAAAAACATTCTGAGGCTGAAGATCCTCCATTTGTGACTGAACAGCTGAGAAATTACTTCTGTTACCTAACAAGTCTTTTAGGCCTGAAACAACATGGAGACAAGAAGAATCGGGTTGTGGAGTGTCACTGCAGTGATTCTGGTGCCACCGGGCTATACAGTGTCCCAAGGACCCAGTAACAAGTAACGTTGCTCTACAATGTCCTTCTGGGCTAGGTTTTTTGATGCCTGTATTCGAGAACCAGAAACTCCTTTGGAGAGGGAAGTGGAGTGCATAGAAGGGCCTTGTGACAGTCAGAAGAGTCTGCTCAGGTAGGAGGGAAGGAATGGCACACATGGGGGGACAGCGTGGTAGGGGGGAAGGAATGGCACACATGGTGGGGGGACAGCGTGAACAACTGAAGGGAAAAGCTTGGTCTTGCTGTTCACCTGGGATTCAAGTGAATGAGGCTGCGGAGCTGAGCTGCAAAATAATTTTGTAGACTCTGGGTCTGATTCTCACCGTACCTTGTGGTTATATATTGGTGAGTAAAACTGAGAAGAGCTGGTCTATTGCACTAAAAATTAAGGGGATATTAGTTTGAAGGGGATGGTGTCCACGCTGTGGACACAACACTAATCAAAGGAGACTGAGAAGGGTAGGGAGAGGAGAGGAAAGGAGGCAAAGCTGGGAAACAAAGTGGAAACAAGTGATCTTTAGGACCTCAGAACAGTAATTCCATTTGCCAGAGACTGGCTTTATGGAATGTCTTACGAGAACTATGGATTTGCCAAACTCTGCTTTATTTCTCATGGACTTCAGCATATTTGCACATTTCATATTGCTTCCTTCTGAATCCTTGCCAGATTTTTAGTGGTGAAGAAGAAAGTTTGATTCTTTTTAAGCCTTGGTGGCTTGGTCACTTCCAAAACTCCCCCACCTCCTTGCAGCAGCTCAAGTGTTCCGAGGGGAGTCACAGCCAAAAAACCAAACTTCTGAAGCTATAGACTGCGTGTCTCCAGGTGACTCTCTAGATCTGTCATGATAGTTGTGGCAGGGAAAGGTGGAAATACATACATAATCAGATAGTTGCACACATAGACCCAAATATGCCATTCAGACAGATTGCCCAGGGAGTTAAATGTTTAGGGCAGTAAAAGCCATATAGTGATCCTTCCACGGCAGCAGCGGGGAAAGGCAGAAATTTGCAGTCTGCCAGGAAACCCTTTGTGTGGGTGCCTGTGTGTTGGAGTGCATTGATGTGCTTAATTTGTAGCATACAGAGCTGATTTGCATCCAAAGACAGAACACAGCCTGTAAAATGAAGTGCAAGCTTGAGAGTCAAGATCACTTTGTTCACTGTGTTGAGATGCTTAAATCACACTGATCTGAGCAGGATGTGATGGACCTTTGTCCATCAGTAGTTCAAATTGCCTTTGTCAGGCACCAGGAGATCAGGTGCCTTCCAGTTTACAGCATCTTCTAGGCTCCATCTGCATCTGTTCTCCCTTCCCATCTCTGCCTGCAATGCTGGATGCAACAGCTGAGTCAAAAGCTTGCACGCACCGATGTATGTAAGAGGTGTGTATGTAACAAATAGAATGTGACAGGATTGACATGACTCTAATTTCTGTGATGTGATCTGAGAAACCACAGGTAGCAAATGGAAAGCTGCTGAACAAAATCCTGAATCAGTAGAAGGAAGTGACAAAGCATTCACTAATTTTGTGACGGTTGGGATTTCACTCTTTATGAACAAGAATCGTACAAAAAAAATCTGGCTTCCAGAAACAGTGGTTTTAAGAAACACCTGCCGCCTTTCAAAATTGTTGTTAGTGTTGATATGAATGTGAATTGGGTTATGTTTCTCAAATACATTCATTGAACTCAAATCATAGAGGAGCCAGGGTTTTATCTATATAGAGACAGTAGAAGATCTGCAGAGCCATGGAGCTGCAATGCAGAGCGGGCAAAGTATATGCACACCACCACATGTGAGTATGTGTGCGTAGAAGTATTTGTGCATATGTGTATCTGAGTGCATTGTATGGATTTTCTGGTGCATGAATGTGCATATGCATGTCTTTGTGCTCACCTGGGTTAGTTCCCAAAGCCCATCTTAGAGACAGTGCCTCCACTGCAGTCTCCTGTTGTCTGTAACACTGAAACTTATCAGTGAGCAATGCAAAGCACCCTTCCCTTAGCCTAGTAGCTGGAAATTTTAATTATTTATTTATTCAGATTTAATTTGAAACAGTGACTTTTGCTATGAATGCTATGCAGTGTTTTATTACGGAGCTCTCTAATGAAACGGGTGCTTAAGAAGTCAGAGTTGCTCAGGTTTCTGGTTGTATAAATGCTGAGAACGGATCTGAATGATACGGCTTGCAAAGAAAAGGGTGCAGAATAACAGCAGGGTTCCTTTGGATTGATCTTCAAATGGGTCAGGTCTTGTAATGGTCCCATGCTCATCTGCTCCTGTGTATAGTATTTCAGACATCTGAAACCAGGTTCTTACCTGCCGCAAATAGCTCTTCTTGCTCTCTGTCTGTAGCAGCTAATTGTTATTGCCCACAGTGGTTCCTGTGCCAATAAGAGAACTTGTCAGAACACTTGTTCTTTCTTTAAATTTTCTGTTCTGACACCATGTCTTTAAGCGCTCAGTACTTCAGACAGAATGTGTGAGATATTTATAACCCTTGTATTATTATTGAGCTACACACCATGTCTTCAGTGACAGATTAAATGAACAGCACAAAATGTTGTCTTTCATCCATAAATTTCAACAGATGTTTGAATGTTGGTTGATTTATTGCATGTCCAACTTGGATCTTACACTGTTCTCATTGTGGCTGCACATGGTTTATTTAATAGTACTTTACAACAATTTTTTATGACGTTTTTCAGTTTGAAGGGTGCAACAAGGCATTTTCTAGGCTTGAGAACCTTAAGATTCACCTCCGGAGTCATACTGGGGAGAAGCCATACCTGTGTCAGCATCCTGGCTGCCAGAAAGCTTTCAGTAACTCCAGCGACCGGGCAAAGCATCAGCGAACACACCTGGATACCGTAAGCATGATTTCATACTGGGAATTGCACTGAGTTTTCCCGTGGTTCTTGTACACAATCTGTTCTGCAACTGGAGGGTGACTTTTCCTTTTCATGAGGAGCATCTCGGGAAACTCAGCTTATAGGCAACTGTACTTCTGTTTTGAATTGTATGTATGTGCTTTGAGAAATGATAAAGTCTTGATCACATAAAGCCAAATTCAGCTGTCTTATTCATGCTGAGGAATAAGTTACTCAAGAATAGGTTACTCAGGAATAAGTTACTCAGCAAACTCTCCCATTGTTCTTGTTCCAGTAAGAGCAGGCAGCAGTAGAATAAGGTATAGTATGAGTGAAAGCTGAGTCATTGCTGCTGTACTAAACATGTGTCATTGTCTTGCTTCCTGTCCCATGTTGCTTTAATGAAGTCTGTTCTGAACAAATGCAAAAGCAGTTCAGACATCTCAGTGGAAGGTAAATGCATCTCGGTTTTCGACATGATTTTGTAAAGGTAAAAATACGTCTATCTTATAACTATATGAAATTTGTTAAATACCCACCACCAGAATTAACCGTAATAATCAAAGTCTTTTCTTGTGAACAGTTGGTAGATTCTGGCTCAACTCTACAAGTCTTCTCACTTGTTTTACAGAGAAGATGGGAGCCTGTCTAGTGTCTTAGGCTCCGATAAAATTAAATCACCGTATTATGGGGAAAGAAAGTAAGCAGACAACTTTGTAGACAAGTTAAGTCCTCAGCATAAAGCTTGTAAAGAATAACAGGCAGAGTTGTTCCTTTGTCTTTTTCAAAGAAGTGAATATATGGTTTAACGTTTGGCCAAGCGTTTATGGGGCTGAACTTTTGAGTTTAATTGATATTTACTTTTTAAGCAGTTCCACATTTCAGACAGTGCAGCATTAAGGAATGTCTAATGTACATTATGCCTTGCAAAAACAAACAAGTAAGAGAAGCGAGTCAGTCACATTTTCCAAACCAAAGCACACTTAAAATAACAATGTTTTATTTATTTGAAAGTCAACCTGAGATTTTTGAATTTGTAATTACTTCTAAAATGTGTCTCTTTTGAAAGTGGATATACTAAATTGGGTGCACAGTTTTGAAATGTAACTGCTTGAATCTAATAGATATATCTTTTATTAGCCAAAGTCACAAATGGAATGCCATTTATTAGTTTTGAAAGAGAATTCAAATGGTTACCAAAATAAGCAAAAAATCTTATCTGTTGATCTGTACATTATTGAAGAAAAATCTCTTAACTTTCTATTTCTTTTCTTCTCTCTTTATCTCTGTCTTTATTATCTGAAATGCTCATAAATCAGGAAAAAGGTACAGTAATAATTTTCTACTAACTTTCTTAAATGTCTAAAAACATCCTCTGTGCTATTCTGTTGCAGGTTCTTTAAAACCATTTCTTTAGTCTACAACACAGTAACTAACTTCCACTTACCTGCTTTAATTGAAGTCCAGTGGTTTAGCTTAGTGTATTGTGTGCTTATGTGAATGTGAAAAATAACAAGAGCTACAGGATGGTGTGACTGCACGTTCCATTAACTCAGTGGACAAAATAACTGCCTGGAATGTCAAATCAAATAGCCATGAGCCATTTAAGGGTAGTCAGATTTTCATCTAGTTTCCCTACCACTAAGTTGAATGATTCTATCGCGAATTTGAATGACATCAGGGATTTGAAAAATACTCTGCTAGTTTTTTTGCTAAGGGATTTGTTAAAGTTTTCCATAGTTTTTTCCTCAGGTGTCAGTTCTCTGTGTTCCAGACATTCTCAATAAATCTGCTTTGCCCTGTAACTTTCTGGGTAGGTGCTGTGTTAGCCTGTAAGGTCATGAATTGGTGAATGATTCCATTATTCCTTCAGAAATTTCCTGCTGGCTGGACAGAGCAGCAATACTTAACCTATGGAGGTACTTAGAAAGAAAAGGGGTTTATATAGACTGCTTATTGCTTATTGAGTGCATTTGGAATTGGTTTTAAAACTTCTCAATGTAGGTCACTCCATCATTTATCTTCTCCAAAAGGAGAATCTGTAAATCATTTCAGAGACTTACTGGTGTACGCTAGTTTGATCGAATCTCTACTAAATCATCTGGAAGTAGATCCTTCTCCCAGGTAGAAGCAGAACAAAGGGAACGTATCTGTCCCTGCGGTAAAAAGGGCATGTCATCACTCCTCCAGGAGCAGAGCAACTTGTTTAAAGGACCTCACAGTCACATCTCCCAAAACCGGTGGGTTTTTCTCCCTTTTGTGCATCCTCTTTCTGAAAACAAGGGGATTAACGATTGTGACACTGAGGTCATGAAAAAACAGTTTTCTACCTTTGGGAAGACACCAAAAGGACTTAGTAGTCCAAGTGAGAAGGCTAAGGTAATGTTGATAGATGAGGCGAGAAAAAAGAAAAAATGAATGTTCCGCTCAACTTCAAAACTTTGTGAGCTTTGACATGCAGCGCTATTTTGCTATCACTTAAGCCAGTGGTTACTTAATAACAAATGCCATAGTCCCTTTGTTCAACTTGGTAATTGCACATTCATTTGGAGGTTGTACTGTAACAGAGGGATAGTGTTTCATTTATTGGGAGTAAGCATAACTAAGAGACGAACTTGGTGAGGCTTTCAGTCATGGGGACTCCAGAATCAGCGGTTAAATTGGAACATCCTTTTTTTTTTTTTTTTTTTTTTTTTTTTTTTTTTTTCCCCTGGGAACCCTGCCCACCAATGTTTGCAGCCCAAATCTTCCCATATTTTGGAGATCCTGGAAAAAGGAATATGTGAAAGAGTGCTTATATACTCTGCCACATAGAAGTGGCAAGTTCTGCCACAGGCCAAAGTCAGCTGGAAAGATCTTCCCAACAAAATCAACAATAGTGGATTTTTCTTTCTGTATTAACTTGCTCAGATGTTAATGTTTGATGCAGGTTGTTTACTTAGGAGTTATAAAAAGAAAGATATTGCTGTTGTTATTCAAAACAGGAACAAAGTATGAAGGAAACCAAATGTATGCTATGCCACAAGATTTGCTCTACTGCATATGGAACAGTTGTTGTAAAACTATGTAAATCAGAACTCAAACCCAGAGCTTCTATACTTATAATTATGCTGGGTGATCTCATGATCATTTTGTCTACTGTAAAGGCTAGGAAAAAAGCAATGCTCTCAAACCCCATCCAGTTACATCTCATTAGCATTTAATTCAGCCCAGTAATCAATATCCAACGTGACAGAGTATAGATGTGTCAAGTGCTCTCAGTGCTTGCACGGAGTGCAAAATCAGAGTGATCAATGCGGTTCTTCTGTTTGCATCATGTCTGGTTTGTGTACATAGAGGAGACGGAACAAATCTGGAAACAGCAAACAGAGCAAACAGCTCAGGCTTAACACTGTTTCACAGAAACAGCCATCCTTCAGCACTCTGTATTGTGATTGTAGAGATGCAGAGGAGTATGAAATCTTTTCCCTTTCCTTGCATTTACAGAAACCCTATGCCTGTCAGATTCCTGGCTGCTCCAAACGCTACACAGACCCCAGCTCTCTGCGCAAACATGTGAAAGCTCATTCGGCCAAAGAACAACAGGTGCATAAGAAGGTAAGACCCAAAAGTGACACATCTCCACATCTCCTTGATATAGTTATTTTTCATTTACCTTTAGTTTATTTATTTTCAAATCAGAGTTGTTCTGCAATATCGCTAGAAGAAAACTTAAGTTGAGATAATTTTCCTGTTGGTTTTTAATCACTATTGTTAACCAGTTCACTTTATAGTTTTGCAGTTTCAAGGCTACTACCCTGTAATTTCAGTTTGCCCCATGCTTTCTCTCCAAGCATTTCTTTCCTGTTCATCTTTCATACACAAGCCCAAATTCTGCTGTCATTCACGTAAAATGTTCATGCGTTCAGTCTCTGCAATCAGCTAGTAAATATATGTTGGCAGATCATCTAAAACACAAATGAAACTAAGCCAGGATGCCATGGAAATGTCAGGAAAGGAGCACTTGTAATAGATGAGAATGAAACCCCTACATTTTTCACACCACATCTGTATCTTAAATGCATTTATAAACGATTCCAAACCCAGACTGCTAGTTATGTTTTCACTACTATTAGATTCAAATAAATATTTTGGT
This sequence comes from Egretta garzetta, assembly GCF_000687185.1. NCBI lineage: Eukaryota > Metazoa > Chordata > Aves > Pelecaniformes > Ardeidae > Egretta > Egretta garzetta. Next base: position 1,345,489 of record NW_009260594.1, on the reverse strand, counting down.
TTCTGTGGACTAAATCCTGAAAATATTATTAAGTGGAGATGCTTACAGGCACCAGCCTGGGATCAGAGGCTTGTTTATTACACATTTGTACATGCAGTTTGTAAAAAGATGATTGGGACCCCACAGAGCTGGTCTGTGACAGAACAGACCATGAGCATACTTCAGGCCCACGAGTGGAGGGAAATGCAAGCCGCAGCAAGCAATCACAATTAGTTCAATAAGCAGCAATGACGTCTTCCCCCAGCTGCCTCACCACTGCCAAGAGCACCTCAGATGAGACAGCAAGGCATGTTTAAAGGATGGAGGACAGAGCAGAAATGGCAGCCTGGCAAGATAGAGCTAGGGAGCAGCTAGTTTGGAAAAATGTCAAAGGTAAGAACTAGAAATACTGGAGAGCAAAGAAAGGAACATGGGGAGAGAAGAGACAATAGCAGAACCCAGGTGATCTTAGTTGCAGAATTTGGGATAAGCCATGGAGGAGTGAGGTGGATGTCAAAAAGGCCTAATTCTCCTGCTTGAATACAACTGTGATGAGTTCATACTGATTTGTCCCCTTATACCCCTTCCCTCCCGCTACATTATATCCCTTGTAGTTGTCACTTGGCTAGATTCACCAATCTGAATTTATGGTCCCCTTTCCTAGGACAGTTGTCTATTCCCCAATTCTTCCTGTAACCCTTCTCTGTGACAAGTGTGTGCTGAGTGACAGTTTCTAGAACATCAGTGTCCAGAGCTGTACACACTATTTCAAATAGTTGGTCAAGAAACATTCATTATTTAATATAGAATCATAGAATCACTTTGGTTGGAAAAGACCTTTAAGATCATCGAGTCCAACCTTTAACCTACCCCTGCCATCCCACCACTAAACCATGTCCCTAAGCACCTCATCTATCCTTCTTTTAAATACCTCCAGGGATGAGGACTTGACCACCTCCCTGGGCAGCCCATTCCAGAGCATGACAACCCTTTCGGTGAAGAAGTTTCTCCTAATGTCTAGCCTAAACCTGCCCTGGTGCAACTTCAAACCATTCCCCCTCGTCCTATCATCCGTTACCAGGGAGAAGAGGCCGACCCCCACCTCACTACAGCCTCCTTTCATGTAGTTGTAGAGGTTCATAGGGTCTCCCCTCAGCCTCCTCTTCTCCAGACTGAACAACCTCAGTTCCCTCAGCCGCTCCTTGTAAGACTTGTGCTCTAGACCCCTCACCAGCTTGGTTGCTCTCCTCTGGACATGCTCCAGCAATGCAAC
>NW_009260594.1:1334191-1343704 GCF_000687185.1 Egretta garzetta | reverse complement strand
ATCCACAGCCTTTCCCTCATCTACCAGGCGGGTCACCTGGTCATAGAAGGAAATCAGGTTGGTTAGGCAAGACCTGCCTTTCATGAACCCATGTTGGCTGGGCCTGATCCCCTGATTGTCCTCCATGTGCGTGCCTGGTGAGCACACTCAAGATGAACCTCTCCATAATCTTCCCCAGTACTGGGGTCAGGCTGACAGGTCTGTAGTTCCCCGGATTCTCCTTCCGGCCCTTCTTGAAGATAGGCCTCACATTTGCCAACCTCCAGTCACCTAGGACCTCCCCTGTTGTCCAGGACTGCTGATAAATGATAGAGAGTGGCTTGGCAAGCTCCTCTGCCAGCTCCTTCAGCACTCTTGGGTGGATCCCATCCAGCCCCATGGATTTGTGGACGCCCAGGTGGCATAGCAGGTCAAAGACTGCTTCCTCCTGGATTACGAGGGGTTTATTCCACTCACTGTCCCCATCTACCAGCCTGGGAGGCTGGGTACCCTGGGGATAACTTGTTGGGCCATTAAAGACTGAGGCAAAGAAGGCATTAAGTATCTCAGCCTTTTCCTCATCTTTAGTGGCAATGTTCCCCCTTGCATCCACTAGAGGATGTAGAGCTTTGTGTTTGGGAGTAACACTATTGATACATAGCACTCATCCAGGTATCCACAGAATCAAGTTGTTGTGTCTGCATGTATCAGGTCCAGTCAGAACTCTTATTTAACTTGACAGGACTGGAAAGGACTGCTTAGTTTTCAAACCCAATTTTGTATTGTCAGGCCATGTGGTTTCACTGCAGCTCCCTAGAAGATCCCACAGGGAGTGCTGTGCATATGCCTCCCACACCACAGGTTGCAAAATTCCCAATGCTTCCTTAGAGCAACCTTTAGGTTTTAATAAGAATAAGAGTCAGAAAGCCATAACAGTTATTGGCCACAGGAAGAGGTTGACTGTGGCACCAAAGTCTTTTGCAATAGCAAGATCTTTGTGACAAGAAGATTTTGTTATATGAAATTCTCAGCTGATTGTGTAAAGCAGCCATGCTCCCTATTCCAAAGGAGAGAACCCCCCCCCATCTTTCTTTCCTGTGGTTGCTGATGTACTTCTTGGGGGAAGGAAGGAGGGAATTACTTCCTAATATCAAAGATTGGTATAATTTGTTCAGCTCTGTGTACTTGGTTGAATGCATTAATGTGTTAACACCCTTTACATCTGGACAAAGGAACAGTCCCCCCTGTTACACCCTGTCACCTGCTGAGGCCTATTTCCAGTTCTACAAAGGAAGGTGGGAAAAATCCAAACTTTGCATTAAGGGGCACAAAGTACTTCCTGCATAAGCAGCAGGAGGCCTTAAGTGTAGAATCCATACAGGACAAATGCGGTACGCACAAATTGCAAACTCAAGCTGCTTGGATGTACCAAGACATCAAATATCCAGGGGTTCATCTCTCTTAATCTCCTAGCTTGAGGAATTTTCCTGCATGCATATCCATACCCTCCCATAGACTTATCAAGCCTATCTTAAAATAATGTTGGTTTCTTGCCTCCCACGCCTTATTTGGTAGGCCAATCTAAATCTGCACTCCTCCAGTGGTTTGAAATCATCTTCAGATTTCCTGTCTCATTTATTCATGATAACTTTATGAATACTTGATCCTGTGTTTTTTTGTTTTGAACTTAAAAGGCATCTGAAAAAGCAGCAGATTTAAAGTGCATAAAGTCCCTCTCTTAAAAGGGACCAAAGCAAATCTGACTGATAAAGAAATAATAAAGCCTACAAATATTTCACTGAAATGTATTATAGGAAAAAACCCGTTTCACAACTAAGTAAATCTCAGTGTTATTGAAACAGTGACAGTCTACTTTGGAAAAAAGGGGAAAAGACTGTTTATACTCACTTGCTCATTTTTGGTTATAACTCGGCAAAGGTAGTTGTCTGTTGGTATCAGCTTCCCAGGAGTTCTGAGTGGAAATGACTTAGCCAAGAAAGAAAAATGAATGGGCTGCTCTGCCCGCAAGTCTTGGCTGAGATATGCTACCAAAATGTGCCATCTCCGATATAAAATAAAATGCTTGAGCATAGACTTACATCAAAGGAATCCTGAATATTTAGTTCCTAGCCTAGAAGGTGACTGCAGTGGTAATATTTGGATGTTCTGAAACGCTTTACAAGAACAAAAAAGGAGAAAGTTAGCTGTTAATTTAGTAGTAGTTTAAGCTTAATTGGCTGCAGATGCACTTTGTGATCCAAACGTTAGATATTTATCTTGAACCGACAAATGGCTGTATAGCAGAATTCTAAATAGGTTTGCCTGGACCTTTTATTTAGAAATAACCAAACCCAGGGGAGATCGGTATGCAAAACTGTAAACATAAAGACAATAACTATTTATTAATGGCTATAGAATATGATGGCTGTTTGTGTAATGTGAGTACGGTATTATGACAAAAGCTTGGCAACATCAGCATGTTTGAAAGGGAATTAGAAATGCTTTTCTTTCTTAATTCTCCTCTCCTGCTGTTTTTAATATGATCGACATTGTGGTTTTCAAGAGTTTGCTTCAGACGCTTTTGCCAGAGCTTTAATTTACATGGAGAACAGCTGACATATCAGTGATACCTCTTACACATTACTGACAGCGTATTATTCCACCAGTTCTAATCTGATAAGCACAAACACTTTCCTTTCCCTATCAAATGTCTTTCCAAGTGTGACAGCTACAAGGTGATGCAATCCTTTTGCCACAGAACCCAAGAAACTACAGAAAGTCTGGAAATTTGCAGTTAAATCACTCAGGAAAGTTTGAAGAAACACAGGGTACATTATTTTCTGGAGCAAACTGTTGTTGATTTAAGATTAGCACACTTAACTTGTGTGCTTAAGAAAACCAAAATTATTTCTAATTAAAAATTCCAAGTAATAGATACGTCCTTAATTACACCTAAGTTCCTAAGAATGATATTTTGTTCCTTCCCTCTATACATAATCTTTAAGCAAAGAGACATATGAATTTAATTAAAGTAATTTGGTTTACTTTGAAATAAAATGTTTGTTTTATCCTCCTCTTGTAGCTAAATTCATGTACTGATATCGAACAAGATGTACTAAGCGAATGCTTAGCTATACAACAACTCCATACATCTTCACAACACATTTTGGATGGGAAATGTGGTAGATCTGTAGGTCATCATGATTTAATAACAGGTAAGAATACTTTTAATAAGTATGGTGCTAAATATGTCATATAATACAGGATTTAAAATGGAAAAGCTTATGGGTCTGATTTGCCACTATGGAAGATGAGAAAAAACCCCTAACAATTACATTGAAATAATTTTGTGAGTTGTTTGCTAAAGCCTGACTTTTTTTTTTTCAGAGTTAGTCAGCCAAATAGCTCCTATTAATTTCACATGAAGGGGGTAGCAGCCCTGCTGAAAGTCAGCCTCTATCCATTTGTTCTCTTTTATAAAGTTTGCCTTGGCTTCAGCAGAATGCAGGTGCATGAGCTTTGCTAAAGCCAAATGAGTCCTCTAGCAAAGACAAAGGCACGCAGCAATAAGGTTTTCCAGCTCTTCAGGAGCTGCAGAAAAGTTGATGAGGCTGTGTATTATCATGCACTGTGTGATTGTAACAAATGATATGGTAATGTATGAATGGAGCAAAGCTTGAATTTGAAATGTCAAACATGTTTTAATTATTTTTTCTAGTATTTAATCTTTCCTTCATTCCTTCTTGACTGTCTTGTCTATCTGTCTTGTGGTTTGAACAAGATCTGGCCCCTTTCAGGGACCTTAGGCTATTCTATACATTTTGTAGGAAGACCAAAAGATGCTTCCATTCCCTTCTGCTGGAAATAAGATCTAGATTCACAACTTTAGAACCTGACCAGAGGATCCTGAATCAGGGATGTAGCAATCTCAGGTTCTTTGTTTAGCCAGCAGAGTGAAAGAGGCCATCAGTTTAACTGTAATCTGCCTCACCCTATGAATGCACCCATATCACTCCACTGATTCTAGAGATTAGAGTGAGGAGCCTTTCACTCTAATTTCACTCTCAAATCTGTTTCTGTTCATGTTAACTATTTAGCCCTTTTTCTAATTTTTATATTCATTTTATTCTTAGTTTCAGCAACATCATGTATCAGTGAGTTGCAAAGCCCACACTTTTTTGAAAAAATACTTTCCTTGATTAATTTTGCATGTGCAACTTTCATATGATGTTTGATGAGAATAATATGCACATAAACTTTTCCTTGGTCTGCTTTGGTGGAACCTGCTGTTGGAGAACCATTCATTTCACTGCCTCTGAAACTTCTCTAACTCTGTAATATCCATTTTGGGATGGGATAACCAGTACTATGCACAAAATTCCAGATTATGCCACTCAGTTGATTTACAAACTGTCATCATGATGTTTTCTTTTGTCATTCTGTGTCATTTTCCAGACACATCCCAATATGTTACTCATTTTTTAATGGCAGCTGCGTATTAGAAATGGGATGGATATATGGCAACATTTTACCTCTAGCACATTCTAGGAGAGACTCTCCAGAAAAAAAGATGTAGCAGATATTAATCACTTTTTCATTCTAGAGTTGTTTCAATAATAATGCATACTAAACCCAGTTTTGGATTGGGCTAGTCCTAATTCTGGGGCAAGAATGTGGAGTCTGGTATACCCATGCTATGCCTAAGAGTGGAGGACAGTTTGAATCATAGAGTCATAGAATACTTTGGGTTGGAAGGGACCTTTAGAGGTCATCTAGTCCAACCCCCCTGCAGTGAGCAGGGACATCTTCAACGGGATCAGGTTGCTCAGAGCCCCCGTCCAACCTGACCTTGAATGTTTCCAGGGATGGGGCATCTACCAACTCTCTGGGCAACCTGTTCCACCCTCATTATAAAAAATTTCTTCCTTCTAGTCTGAATTTACCTTCTTTCAGTTTAAAACCATTACCCCTTGTCCTTTTGCAACAGACCCTACTAAGAAGTCTGTCCCTATCTTTCCTATAGGCCCCCTTTAAGTATTGAAAGGCTGCAATAAGGTCTCCCCAGAGCCTTCTCTTCTCCAGGCCGAACAACCCCAACTCTCTCAGACCTTTCCTCACAGGAGGAAGTCTTAGGATTGCAGAGCAGAGCCAAGGTGAGACACAAAAACACAGGGATGTCATTTTTGAAGACTTTGCTTTCAAAATTGCTCAATATTAGAAAATCTTCAGTGCTATTAAAATCCAAAATTATTCATAAAATTATTTAGCTTAGAGCTAAATTAAACTATCTTGATTTAAGATGCACTTTATCCTCTTTCAATTCCACTGTGGAGGAGAGGCTTGACTTGGTATTACTAAATATGTTTTAAATTGATTTAGTAACTGAGTATGAGCTTTCCAGACAAACCCTAGCTTGTTTCTGTTGAGGCTTAGAGAAATCCAATGGTGAACTGGGATTAGAAAACAAAAATGCCTGCTGCTAGTTCATTAATATATTTTGCTTTGTAAGAGTAAAGTAATAAATTACTAAAAATTACTTAGGCAAGAATTGCCTGCTTTTTTTCTCACTCCAAATCTTAAAAATAAAAACAAAAAATGCATCCTGCTTGACACCTCCTGTTCTCCTTTCTAGTTCAAGTTCTACTACAATGTTGGAATGTTAACTGGTGAACAGAATGGAGTAGAAAGGGAAATAACCCATCATTCTAACATTGTTCCCCTGGGAGTCTGCACTCACAGTTTATATGTGGCTCCTTGAAAAGTGGCAGAAAGCTGGAGGGGGTGGGGGGATTATTTCCATTCTCTGCCTTTGTCATCTGCACTCTTAAGATCAGTGAGGGCAGCGCATGGCCTCTGCTCTCTGCCCTTGACAGTCCAGCATAGCTGAAGGATGGCTTGGCCTCTTACTTCCAGGCAGGACAGGAAAGACCAGTGACATTTCCCTCAGAACAGGCTGCACTTAAGAACCTCAGAAATAGCCTCAGATTTCAAGTGACAACAATAAACCAGGAAAAAAGTTATTAACTTACAGATAAACAGACCATCCCTAACCTCTCAGTGTCATTTCTGAGAGCCTCTTGTGAAATTCAGTATTTTATCTACCAATACTGGCTTTCTCTGATTGATTTCTTTGCTGATTATATCAATCCATCACCAGGATGTTGTAAAAACCCTAGTAAATCTTCCCTGATCCTTCCATCAGGTCACCCCATATAAGACCCTATCACATGCACAGTATGAAAAAATGCCAGGGAAAATAAATCAAGATTTGAAAGACTGTTTTACAGTGAAACAGAAGTTTCTTCATACTATGTGTAGTACAATTCCATAGGCAAAGCTGTTCCTCTGTCATTATTTAGGGCATATAAGCCAAAGTGCTGATCCTTACAGAATTAAAGTGTAATGACGTTCCTGCTGCCACCTATAGTCTGCAGTGATTGCGTATTCCCTCTTTCAAATAAGCAGAGGTAGTATTTCCGGAGAAATCAGCTGTAATAGGATATATATGGATAAATACAGTATACACAGTATATGATGTCCTCTTGATTCCACTTGAAAATATGAAAATGTTCATGGTTTGGGTTTTTGTTTTGAGTTTGTGGGGGTTTCTTCCTTTTTTTCCTTCCTCCCTGCCCCCAAGAAACCACATTATTAATGTGCAGAGCTCTGGCCTTTGGGGATCACTTGGATTCCTGGAGAGTTTCAGTTTTGTCTTTCTCCAAGTTAAAGCACATTTTAAATATGTCAGGGATGAAAGCCAATCACAGGAAAAATGAAATATTAAAAAGCTCCCGTCCCTTGTGTCCAAGTTCAAAGCAGGTTTGTGCTTAGGAATGGGTAAGACAGTGAGCAAAAGAATGTTTCGCAGTCAGAGGAACCCATTGTTTGCTTAGATCTTCCTCCTTTTCCCCTCCTCGTAAGTAAGATCCTTCATGGCTGCACACATTCAACTCTAGCTGTGCCCAAGAGCTCGTACCACTCTCCCTGCAAAGGAAGTGTCTCCGTTTAGGTGATTCCACTCAGTCGTTTTCACTGGGCACATTTTATTATTGTTTTTATGGTCTCTGTTAGCATAAAGCTGGGGGAAGAAAAAGCTGCTGGTCACAGATGCTCAGAGTACTGTTTTGGCAACAGATGTTAAGGTTAAAGGCCAAGCCATTTAAAATATTGATTGATGACATATATTTACAAGCTAAGATGGTCTATGCGTGAAGAGGCCTAAGGTGCACAGTCCTGAAAGTGGGTTGCACTTGCAGGAGTAGTCATTCATAACAGCTCCACAGGCTTCTGTGTGACTTCAGGTACTCAGAATGTTATAGCTTGCTGCTGGAAAACAGGAAGAAAAACTGTAAAAGAAGTGAAATTTTAGAAGTATTGAAAATACTACTGAGGCTGGAATAGCAACTGCTTTTCTTCCCTTGGCTTCTTCCATTGTCGAGGCACGTAGTTTCCTGAGCAAAGACAGGATTTCTCTCCCCTCAAACAGCTCTTCCTTTCTGTTAGGGCTTGGCCGTGGGAAGGACCTTATGCACCCTCATATCAGCAGATACCTTCTGCTTCCCTGACCATGGCAGTCCACTCTCTCTCTTTCCTGATAAACCGCCACTACCAATATTTCCTTCTAAGAGCACCATCTTTGGGCTTAACACACATGAACATACCATTAGGTAGTCATGGAATCAGAGTGACAGCAGCACCAAACTTTAAGTCTCATAAGTCTGGAAAAAGAATATACATATCAAAACTTTTTACACTCAAAATGAATTCCAGTAGCAGCATAAATGGCTGATAGCTGATAGTAATCATAGTGCCTAGTATAGTACACCCTGCATAGTGCCCAGGGCCAGAGAAAGGCCTGTCCCTCGGAAGGAAGGAAAGTTAATGTTCTGTTGGAGTGCCCTTGTCTTGCACTGTGTAAGGCAAATAACTTTTAACTTAAGTACCAATTTGATTCTCAGTGACTCAACAGAAATGACTAATGTCTCATTGCAGACTCACATGGAATCTTATAGTAAATCCCATCTTCCCTTGTGTGTGCCACATGGCCCTCAAAGTACTGTTAATTACAGGCAGACAGCCCATGCAAGCAAAGCATGTGAACAATAAGGTGGATTCGCTGCCTGCGTTGGCTCTTGTTTTGGCTTTCTCACTGTCCAGAAGCTTTAGGGATGGATGCAGCCCTCCTCCAAATGGTAGGCTGTGCAGTCTCAGAACCTCACCACCAGGCCCAGGAGCACACGTCGCTGTGCCTGATGCCAGAGCAGCCTTGCAGCTCCCCCCATCCCTGCCACTAGCCCTGTGTCTGAGGGACACACTCTGTGCAAATTGGGACTCTGGGTTTAGTCCTGTTTTCTTAGGACGCAAGGCTTATATAATAATTTTCCTCATCAGTCCCCTTCCCCACAGTATTTTTTTTAAATCCATTAGCCAAGCTCAACCACATTTGACAAATGCCTCAGAGATAATTGCATTCTGACAAGTTTCATGAATACTGGCAGCTGGACACCAGAGAGTGGCACCCAAAATTAGTGTTCCCACTGTGGGAGAGGCAGGCAGGGCTCAGCTGTGACACACGCTGCTTGGCAGCAGGCAGCACGCGTGTAGTGCCACATTTGTCAAAGTGTCACAGAGGATATGGGGACAACTGGGTTTACCCTGACATGATTCAGCCGATGTTGTGGTGGGCTGCTGATCCAGCAATGCCATGGTGAGGGGCTGTCAGTGCGAGGGGAGCCAGCGGCTTCTGGGGTGAGGCAGCACGAGCTGCGGTGTGGAAGGGGAGTCAGGGAGACAAGAGACACCACGTGTCAAACCGAGCGTGAGTGAGGGCGTTGTCGTAAATAAAGATGTTGGAAAAAGAAAACTCACTGATGAACAAACTCCACAAGCCTCAGCACTCATATGCTCCAAGCAGGGGCCTTTTTCAGAGGAGGTGTGATCAGTAAGTCAAAAGATGGATAAACTAGGGTGGATGGAAGAAGCCCTACTTTAAATAGGAGAGGAGACCCACAGCAATACATCTTTTTCAAGCACAAGAGTGGGCAATGGCTGTCTATTCTAGTAGTTCCACAGCTGGGTAAACTCCTCTGCATAGCGGTTGGGCATGGCAGAAACTTAGGGTGACAGGGATTCTGGTTTCATTTGGTTTTCTAATGGGGCAGGTTTGAGTGTATGGGATCATGCAGGACTCATCTCCTGGACATATGGATATGCAGGGTGGGTTTTTTTAACATTTTCTTACTTCTGTAGAGGAATATGCTGATTGTAGGTACTCTGCTACTCTGTCTTTCTCAGGCACCTCAAGCAAGGATTTGAACTATCCTCAGCAGCTGAGACAGTATGGAAGGAGCCAGGAGAGACCTCTTAAACATTCAGGGGTGGGATTGTAAGATAAAACATTTGAGTGTGTTTACTGGCCACCACACTGCTAAAACTATCTTTTGAGGGGTTTTGAGCTTTTGGGCAAGTTATTGACAGGGGCCAGTAGTAGTCTGCTAGCCTTAGTGAGCATGAACATCTCTTTTTAGGTTCAGC
>NW_009260594.1:1308451-1334034 GCF_000687185.1 Egretta garzetta | reverse complement strand
TTCCTCCAGGCTGTGCTGCCAATATACCTGAACTGCGTGTTGTAGGAAATACAGCTGAAGTGTGAAATGACACTGCACAGTCAAGGTCAAATTGGTATTTGGCTCATCTTCCAAGCCTGATAATGAATGTATGAACAGTAAGGATTTGGGGGAAGTAGAAACTATTGTATTACAAAATGGACTGAAGCCACCAGTAGAAAAACATTTTCACAATGTAGCATCCTAGCTACTGACTTACTGTTATCAGAAGAGGCTTTGACAAATAAATCCTAGCATCACCTGGGAACATCTGACTTCTTAAAGCCCCTTCTGTCTGGCTTTCAGTGCAGAAAGCAAGTTGGTTTCACTGGCTGGTTGACAAATGTTCTGCCTAGAGGGAGACAGAGATGATGTGGTTCATTTTTGTTGCTTTAGATCTGTCAACAGCTGAGGACTCATTGTTTGTGAGAGGTTTTTGACTCATCTGAAGTCCCCGACAAAGGTGGCTGGAATCTTGCCTTAGTGGTTCTGCTCTTCAGTCACAGAAACAGATGCTGACATTCAGCCATGTCTTACCCACCCAGAGGGCTGTCACAAATTCCCCATGGCTCCAGATTTTCGTGAAGCTTTCTGCTTGTTCCATGTCACTGCGAGGGTTTGGGAGAAGTGCCATGCAGAACCCTGTCAGTGACAATGGGACACGTCCAAGCATAGCTGGCACACAGCTCTGGCTTCCCGAATGTGTAGTTCTGTACACGATGAGCGGGAGAGGAAAGGTGAATGCTACAGGAGAGAAGGCAAAGAAGCTAGGCCTCAGAGGGGGTGTGGGGTCTTCTGTGCTGTATAGCTGGACACTGGGAGCTGGCAGACTTCATCTGCTCCCCACAGCTTTCAGAATACAGTGTGAGTGGCTGCTCTAGTCCTCCTCTGTGTGCGGATTCCCTGGGAGGCATGCCCTGGTGGGCCAAAACTCTGGGAGATGTGTTGTAGGCAAACATTGAGAAGAGGAGGAGAAGGGAAGGGAAACTGAGAAAAGAAGGACTAGACTTTTCCAGGAACTGCACTTACTAGGGGCCAGTCCTTTTTCCCCCTGCCATAGGGTGGCATTTGCAAACAGTGTTTGTAACGCCAGGCAGCAAGCACTTCTGCAACTTCCCCTCGTTGCAGACACCTGCCCTCAGTGCAGCCTTCACATCAAAAGTCAGTGTCAAGGCCCTGGCCCCCAGATAGCCGGGACTGTCTTAGTGCACAGCTTACTCTTTAGAAGGGACACTATAAGAAAAAAACTTAATCCCAGCATCTTAATCCAAAAGTCCTGGACAAAGCTTCCTCAAGAAAATATGTGCTTGAGGGTATGATAGACACTTGACTTGGTGCCTGACTCCCATGGTAGAGGAGAGTAGCCAGAGTCCTAAAAAAAATGGAACATCAACGCTCCTTCAGTACCTCTGTGTGCTAGCAAACCTTTTGTTTTCATGGTCTCATTAAAAATTTCTTCTCACTCCTCTTCACATTTAATTTATTGGGGTTTTGTTTGTATCATTATGTGATATTTTTAAATGGTCTAGGATGTCCAGCAGCATACTAATTGAAAGTAAAATTTAAAAGTTTTAAATGAGCAATGAAAAAAACCCAAATCCTGGTCCCCCTTACACAAACACAGTGCTCCGAGTTCAGTGTCTAATGTGATGTTGGTAAGGTGTCATGTACCACTCTGCTGTCAGTATGAGCTCCATCATTCTGCAAACAATGAGCACTGTGAGTTCTCACTCAGAAGTAGGGTGAAGGCAGGGTGAGAGTCCTTCCAAGTCCTGCCAGCTGCTGGGAGGAGCGCTTACAGGTCTGTGGTCACAGCAAGGAAGAAATGCATCACCTGAGAGGATTTGCGGGGAGACGCACACACGTCAGAATACCTTGATACAGGTTGTGAGTGCTGTTCCAAGCACAGCAGTATTCACTGACCTACTGGGTCTCTGAGTAGGTGACTCCCCCAGCAGAAGTGGGCTGCTGAATGTTTGTGTCTCAGGGTCGGGTGGGGGGATAGGGAAGGAGTTGGGGACTCTCAAGGGCTTACTTGGATGCTTCTTTCCTTGCTTATTTTATTTTGCAAAATGATATTTGTTCACAGGCATGTACAGTGGTTCCAGTGCTAACCATAACGGTCCCTCACCAGGTATATTGCCGCCTCCTCATGACATCCCTTCAAGACACCATCCACTCGACTCTACCCTTTCCAGTCCACATCACCATCAGTCGCCGCTGGAGAGTGCCAGGGAAGGGTAGGTGTACGAAACACGCTTGGCCTCTGTCTGGCATGATAATGAATGATTAGTTGTTTATTTTACTTTGCATAAATGCTGTTTGAATGAAAAACACTGGCTGAAACTAAGCCATTTTGTTTGGTTTAGAATCACAGAATAATTTAGTTTTGAAGGGGCCTCAGAAGGTCATGTCACCCATCCCCTGTGCAAAGCCAAGCAAACTTTGACATTACTATCAGGTTTCTCAGGGCCTTGTCCTTGTCTTCAACAAAACACGCTGAGATTTTTTTTCTTCAAAGAATGCAGTTGCATTTAGATTTTAATTATTTTTTTTTTTTAATTCTTCCTTGATGAATTCTTGTAGGTTTGGATAAGTGCAGAGAACTTTTCTCAGCTAAAATGAGAAATATCTCAAAGGGTAAAAACCCAAACTATGACTCACTCAGGAATAAGGCAGTATTTGCCTTGGTAAGGCTTACTTTGTGTCAGAGCAGCAGGCTTTCTCACTTCCTTGCTCTCCGATAAGATTTTCTGTAATACATCTCTCAGCAGCAGGCATTAACCAGTAAGCTCCTACTCAGGGAAGGGCATATCATCACACTGATTTTATAGATTGCATTGCTACAGTATGGATTGCATTGCATTGCTACAGTGTCTGATATTTGGAAAGCACCATTTGCTCAAGGATCTCATATCATCTTCTCAGCAGTAAAGAATCTCTGTAAGCCACAAAATTCTGCTCTAATGTTTTTGCTCAGGGTTTTTTTTTTTGGTGCCTAGCCTCATGCAAATTAAACATCAAACTTTCAGGTTTTCTTCCCAGCACTTTGGACAGGGAGGGGACTCTGATTTTGCTTTGCTGATGGGAACTTGGGATACAGACAGGTTAAGAGATCTTTTCTCCTAAAAATACGTTGGGGTTCTTTAGCAAATACAGCAACTGAAAGTAGAGTCTTCCCATCCTAGTCCAGTGACTGACCCATCCCTTCTTTTATATAGGGAAAGGAAAGCCCAGAAAGTTTTTAAGTGTATGCTTTAAGCAAAGAGCAGAAGGCAGAGTGTATGTGGCATGGAAGGGGCATGGTAAGGAAAATTACACCTGGAATAGCTGAAGAACAATCTGATTGAGGAAATTCAATTAGGAACAAACTAGTCCTTTTTTTTTTTCGAATTGGGGAATGAATGCTGTAGCAAGCTTAGCTTCTATCCCGTTCCTCCTTCAGCCATCTCTTCTGACCTATGCCAGTAGCAGGTGCCAGTGCCCCCTCCCATTGTGTGATGCACATCTGCCCATCATAGGAACAAGCTTGTCCTGTCCCTGTCACATGAGATGCCTGTGCCCAACCCATCTCCTGCCACCCACAGTCCCAACCTTGTATTTCTTACTGGCAGACTCATGCCCATGGCAGTCATTGCCAACAGGAGGCACTGGCCATGCTGATTCAGATGGACGTTACACCAGGTAAATAAGAAGTTTTCTGTAGTAGAGAAGGCAGTGAGCACAAGTAGGAGGAATGGAGACAGACAGTCCAAAGTGAACGTAGTCCTCAAGCTATGCTTTCCCTGCAGAATGGGGACTACTTGACGCTGGGGGAGAGGGATCTCTTCCTCTCACTGCTTCCCAGTGCACTGCTCAGCTGTTTCCTCCTTGAGTTGGTTCCTAGGGGAGTTAAGGCAAAAAATCCCAACCAATAATGAAATAAAGGAAGGATATACTACGGGAAGGATTTAACAGGCTGTCAGTAAGGTGGATTTGTTTCTAAGGCACTTCACATTCTGGTACTGTTAATAAGAAATGAAAGCAAAGACTTGACAAGAATGAGGGCAACAGACAGTTTTCCAGTTTGAGGGGTCTGAAGCTCCCAGATGAATTCTCCTTGCTGCCCCTCGGGTCCACATTCCAGAGCACAGTACTTCTCTTTCAGCAGACACACCATGCTGACTGATCGGAGTTTCTCACTGAGCTCCTTCTACAGACATTTTGATCATTTGCCTAGGCCAAAGTTTACATCAGAATTGTCTCTGCTGTTTTCAGTTCTAGTGGAATAGTTATTCTTTCTCAGAGGAGACAAAAGTGCTGATTTATTATCACAGTGCTTATATACCTAAGTAACGTAAAGTCTTTGCAGAAACACTGCATTTAATATCCTATGACAAAATGTAAGCGTGAGATGATAACAGATTTCTAACCGTGAACCAAACATCAGGAAATGGAGAGTGGAATGTATTTTTGAATAGTTATTTTAAAACAGGGTATCTAGTTTCATGACATAATTACTTGGAATTTTTCAGCATCTTAAATACCATTTTCCAAACTCAACGTTGTCTGCATTCAGCATTGTCATACCCAGTCCTTTGCTGTATTTAATTGTTTATGTTTACATTATTAATGACTGCTACATACATGACATTTTAATTGCAAGTACAGAAATTTAGTGTGAACTAATAGTCCTTGAATTTCATTTAGGACAGTTTTGTTTAAAGCATTCATCCATTTAACTGGGCAAAATCACTTAATAATCTAATGCTTGGAGCCACTGAATTACAGAACTGTTACACCTTTGCCAGTTCATAGCAGTACGCCATTACTCATATAAAATATATATGGTTTACAATAGGAAAGAAACACCTAACACTACCTTTCTTCATATTAACTGCTCCAGCCTTCTGGCACACACCTAATGTTCTGCCTCATTTGTCAGCTGTCCAGCATCCATGTTTAAGTAAATGCGAAGAATTTCTATACTGTGAATCAGTACGATGACAAGACTGGATTGCATAGTTTTAAGTCTGTGGAATGAACCAAATGATTACTATCAAGAAACCTAATTACTGAGTCATCAAATATGCAAGATGCCAAAAACTACATGAGGCGGAGTACAAATAGTCTACTCAAGTTTGACATAAGATTCAGAATTTGATTTAAAGGCTTTTTTTTTTTTAAAAAAAAAAAAAAAAGCCCCGTGTTATACCATCCTTTGCCAAAGTCAATACCAAGTGCAGCAGTCAATTTTCCCAAATGGTTTGCTAAGACATTTAAATAGTTTGACAAAATTATCTAATTCACTTGAAAATGTTCTAACAAAATCTGACTTCATTACCAAATGTATTTATACTGGCTTTATACAATATGGAGAGCATTTTTTCAAATTCTGGTATGAAGTGTATGCCAGACCAAAAAGTTTTACTTATATTGATATTAATTAAACTAAAAATGTGTGATTGAGAAATATTTTGGCATCCAGAAAGTGGGCTTGTCATGATCCAGGTTTAATTATATACTTATTTTTTATTTCAGGTAGCAAAGGCTTATTTTAGCATTTCTTGTAGCATATGCCATGTATAATGTCTAACTCAGTTTCATTTTGCCCATTACAAAAATAGTCTATTTTGATTTGTAGCAGAATGAAGACAGAAAAACAGCTTTTAGTATTAAATCTTAGGTGGATGTTGCACTTGGCTTTCTTGCTTTCTTTCTACCATTTTTTTAGCTGTTATTATTTAAGTAATCTAAAAATGTCCTTAGTTCTATTTGTAAGCTATCTCTGTAAATTCCAGTTCAAAATATTTAGTGTGATAAATTATCAGCTTAAACGAAACTGATATGACTAAAGTTAAGTGAGTTTGAGTGGTGGCACCAAGTTAGGGATTTGCACCAATTTAGCTTAATGACCTAACAAGGTCACTTTGTAGGATCTGAACACGGTCCCTCTATATGTGACTGTGAGGCCCTCTGTCACTTGTGTTTCCCATAACAAACAGCACTTATGTTCTCCAAAGAAGCTGGGGGTACTGACAAATAATAACTTTACTGGGAAGGTGATGTGTCGCCAAGGGAAAGGAAAGTGAAACTTTTTTTTTTTTTTTTTTTTTTTTAATATTCCTGTGGTAATTTAGGTCATTTCTGCTCTGTAAACACAACAGTAAATGAAGAACTGGTGGGATTAAGACATCTGTGATGTCCATAGGTGATGATTAATGAGAACTCTGAATCCAGTCTTGTGAGCCTTTAATATAAAGGATTAAGTAATCATGGTTAGAGGAAGGAGCTTACACAACTCTCTTTTGCCTGGGCTTCTCACCAGCTAACTGTAACCAGTTCAAACCATGTTCCAGACCCCCCTGAAGAGCCACTTACCCATACAAAATCAGAAGAAACAGGACTTAAAAACAGTCAGGTAAAAAGAGAAGTTTTAGTCAGACTGCTTAAACTTCAGGATTTTTGTTTGCTTGCTTCTTAGCACCTGTTAATTCAAATACCACAGAAATACTTAAATGAAAAGAGATCTCTGTTAAAAAATTAGCCCTTGATTTCTCCTTACGTAAAGTAACACAACATACACAGACCCTCCCTTCTTGCTCAACCAGGGAACACCAGATTTGAAATCCCTGATATTTTTAAGGTTGAAAACAAATATGCAGGATACAATCTTGTGTTAGATTTTTATTTGTACTACTACCATGTTATACATTGGCAATAGGAGACTGTAAGCCAGCTCCTACCCACATTTCAGCCCTGTTACGTACATTGCCAGGACCCTGTCACGTGCCTCCATTTCCAAGAAGAATCTGGGCCAGCGCCCCTACCTGCTCTCAGTGAGCTGCACAGCTGGGAGAAAGCACCCTCCAGCAGCCCCCCATTTCTGCTCTGTGGGATTGGTTTGGGCTTCAGCTTTACTGGTAGGTGATGGTGGCATGCAAAGGGGCTGGTGGGTGCTTGCCCATCAGATGGGACCAGACTCCAATTGTTTCACTGTTGCGAGCAAGCAGCTGGTTCTCTGGAGGATGACTGTTTCTGGGATAAGTTTTAAGGAAGTGCCCCCAAACCAGTAAAAGAAATGGGGGAAGATTCTTTTCAATAGGCTGTGCTGTCTCCTTAACTGCCAGAATCCATGGCCAGATAGGAAAATACATTTGTGTGTACCTAATTCTCAACGCTTTCAGTGACAATTAGGTGTCTAACTACTTATGTCTAAATTTTATTAAGCTTTAAGTTTGTGAACTCACATAAATAAATTACTAAGAACTGTCACGTTGGTAGAATCTTTGTAGGAAACAAACTTTTACTCTCTAGAAGTACTCTGGAGTACTAAATACCTACACAGTTTTTATAACAGTTCCTAGGACCAAGGAGATACATCATTCATTGTGGATTCCACTGGAGAATACTCTTCATTTATAATAGAATACACAAGTCAGTGTTTTAGTCTTTCTTTCAAAAGCACTAAAACCAATAACAAGAAACAGATATGTCTGACAGCTGAAAACATTTTCAGTGGAGGAACCCAAGAACCCATCATCATTTATCTCAGTGTTATGGATCTGAGCACGCAAAAGGGGCATCGGTACATCTGTCCAAAGGAAGAACAATGTACAGGTGCGGAGCTGAGGTTCATGTAACAAAGAAAATCGGTAATTAAAAGCATCTGGTCTCAAATCCCAAGTAATTTATCTCATTGTAGAAATTGTGATCAGAATTCATTTATAATCGTGTCCAGATAGGCTTATACAGTTTTTTTCCTCCCTTAAAGCAAAATTAGCATTAGCATAGGCTTGGTTCAACAATACATGGCTAAGAATAACTTTGTGCTTGATCATGGGGTAAAACACTGTTTGGCCATCTGCAGATATAGGTGGGCATGTATTTCATTTGCGTTCCTAGAAGGGCTGGATTGACATTCATCAGAGAGCCTTCTTCAGTGCATCTCAAAGCAAGTGCTGTGTTGCCTGCCCAGAAGAGACTCTGTAAGCAAAACTATCTTAGAGTAAGAAGTAGGAGAGTTACAGGAGAAGGTGGGAGGTTAAAGGTGTTGGTCTGAGTAACTCAGGAACCATTGAAGATGGATTCAATCGCAACTCTTCTGCATAATATTAATGACTTTAGCCATTACTGATTTTATCTATAGTTAAATTTACGCTAAACATCTGTAAAGCTGGTTTTTTTTTCTTTTTTTTTAAATTTTGTTTTCCTTTTTAAGTGAAACTTCTGCAGTTACATGTGAACCATATACGCTAAACACAATAATTCATCATGTCGTTTTCCTATCACTGTTGATTGGTATTATTAAAAATATTCCAAAGCAATTAAATGACCTAAGACTCTTCAGCTACATCAAAGGTCCCGTGGATGGTGTTCTCCATGTTTGTGAAACCCCTCTTACTCCTCATAGCTAACTAGCTCCTGCACTCGTTGCACAGGCGCTTGTAGACACTGCTCAGAGTGTGGGTGAGTGAAGATGCAGAACTGGATTAAAGTAATCCAAGGCGGTATTCTGAGTGAAAACCAGTATCTTGTATTTATCTAGAAGCAAGGAAAAGGCTGACATCAGTCCTACTTCAAAGATGTTACACACGGAGAGATGTCACACACTGCATCAGTAGCAGAGCCAGGCACAGAGCCCAAGTCTCTTAACAGCAGACAGCTACTCAAGCTGGCCACGAGCAGAGCAAGGAAAGAGAAAAACAGACACATGGTGTTGTACCTTGCGGTCATGGAGCAGAGACTGAGGCCTTGTAAGAAGGGGAGTGTGTCACAGCCCAGTAACTTGTTTGCTCATTGTTTATAGAAAAGGGTAATAAAATGCAATGATGCCCAGCAAGGTGACCTGCAACGAAGGATTTATTATATATCAGGGAGAGGGGGGGAAGAGGAGAAAGGAAGAAAAAGGGAAAGAAGGAAAAGATTCCTTGCATTCCAGAAATGTAGCCAGAGGCACCTGGCAGTGATTAGTGCAAAGGTTCACCAAACTTCAGATAGAGTCCGTCTTAAAAAAAAAAGGTTAAAATACTGAATGAATTGCTTTGTGTTGATGCTTTATCTAAATGCTGTCTCTTCCTAGCAAATGTGGTTGCGTGTAACACACCCAAACACGTGTGTGCTTCATAGGCGTACTGTAGGAATTGCTTATCAAATCCACTGAGACCGAGTCATCCAGTGAGACACCTACCCATACCACACCATGGTTTTCTAGTTCCAGTTTAACAGAAATAATGTTGGGGATATAGAGTGAGATTGCAAACTTTTGTTTTGGTCCAACCTATTGAAAAATTGCTTTAACACACTTTTCATCATGTATCTCCTCATTTATATTCAACTGCTGTCCTGGGATTTGCCAGACTCGAAGATTTTTCATTTTACTATTCCTCCCGTCTTAAAAAAAAAGGTTAAAAAAAAAAAAAAAGAACGGTATAACTGTTTCCTGAGCATGTGCTGACAGAAATTCCCGTAGGGCAAGACCCAGAACAGAAACACGTGGCAAGAGATTGGGCGCTATCCAGAGACCAGATTAGCAGAGCTTTACACATCATTTTTAATATTATGGGAAGAGATGAAAATCAGTGTTAACTTTTTTTTCCATTTTTAAAAAAATAATCTCCTGGTCCTGGAACTGAATTGGACTTTCTCACAATATAAGTAACTATAGTGCCTGGGGGAGAGATTTTATGAATGAAATGGTTGGCATGCTGGATTTTGTGGTAGAACCTGGTTTCATAGAAAATCTCAGGTTTTGTAACTGGCTGCAGTACTGTACAAGTCACTTAAGATAAAACATGGAGCTTCTTTGCTTTGTGCTTGTCACTCTGCTGCTTTATTATACACTTTTCTTCATATAAATATGAGTTAAACATAATTCTCAAAGTCAAGATTGTTTGATACGGTGATACACTATGCATGAGAACTGTATTACAGAATGGTCTTATGACCCAAAATATACAAGAAATTATTTGAGATAAAGGACAGATGTTTTTCAGTCTGGATTTGGTCCTGTTTCCACTGAACTCAATGGGATATGGGTTGAGGTTCTTTGTCTAGCTGAGGAATCTGCCAATCAAGCCATCACATCATAAAAAGAAAAAGAAAAAACCAGACAGTTTTCATATTGGAAACATCCCTATCTTAGATATTTCTATTTTGTGGTTATACTTCATTCCCACCTATTATTCAAAAATCTTAGTTTGAATTTATTTTCATTATTTTTCAATTTTCAGTTCCATTCAATATTTACTAATGAAGTACACTGTGTCTAGTTTTTGGCAGTCAAGAGGTGATCAACTATATCATGAAAAAACTCACCGGAAAAGAGCTCAAAATCTGGCTTTACAATGTCTTACTCTGTGTTAATTTGTCCAGAAACTGTTACTGAACAAAGACTGGTTAAGGCAAAGTGTAAAACTGTTCTTACTCAGACTAAGTACTGTGGATGAATATAGAAA
Source organism: Egretta garzetta (assembly GCF_000687185.1). Classification (NCBI taxonomy): domain Eukaryota; kingdom Metazoa; phylum Chordata; class Aves; order Pelecaniformes; family Ardeidae; genus Egretta; species Egretta garzetta. Next base: position 1,323,580 of record NW_009260594.1, on the reverse strand, counting down.
ACACACACATCCTGACACCTTGATAGAAAGCTCAGAAAACTCAAGTTGATATGTATTTATTTTTTGGTTCTTTATGTTGCAATAATACTGGAACAAGACATGTGGTGTGCATTGTGAAAATACACAAATTCTTATACACCACTGACTAGATCGGGAGGCTGAAAGTGGAGGCAGGATAAATAATTCTAGAACAAGGTAATGGTACTTGTAGCCTATTAGATGTCTTTTCTGTAGATCACCGCTAGCTCATGGCATACCTAGATAATTCCCTCACATAGGCCTTACTCGCAATTTAATACGAACTTTAACCGTCCAAAATATATCGTTAAAACATGGTCACAAGAAAATTTATGTAGAAGTCTTGGGGGGATTTCTGTTTGAGATTTCTAAAGGTATGCACTTTATAAATGAGAGAGAAGGCATGAATGTCAAATATGCTTTGACTTTTAATTTTCTTTTTTTAAAAATTCTTCTGTTAAGATCCAGATTTCTGAGAGTTCCCATTGATGTGAGTGACAAATGCTTTGCAGTAGAGGTGAGGAATTGGCTCGTTGTCTGTATCTAACACTTGGTTTCATGACTCTTTGTGGGTACCATCCCATCTGACTTCAAGAGCTTCCCTTAGGAAGGGCTGTGAAGCTGAGTATTTTAAGACGGTGTTCAGCATGGCACAGAAATGTGTGCAGTATCATGCACAAGCTATGTTACCAAGTTCGGATCAGTTCTTCCAATAGTTTTGTGGATGAAGGTATTACAGAAACAAGATTTTTCTGATTAGTCCTTTTACTTAATTGTCTGCTGATGCATCCTCAGGAGAGGAATGCATTAGCTTTGCAGTTCCACCTGAAATCATAGGTCCCTCAAGACTAGTATTATGTCTTCAGCGCCATCCTACACATGGTGCTTCAAAAGGAATTTGAAAAAAACCCACAATACCTGGTCAATCATACGAAGTTGTATGATGAGTGAAGAGACAGGAAAATTCCTCTCTGACTCCTTGGGCGATCAGTTTACATCCTGAAGCACAAGATTTGATTACCCCTCGCTTAGCATGGAAATGTTGGTTTTGGCCATTAAGTTATTCAGTCCCTTTTTAAAAACGTAGGTATTATGTTTGATTCTGTGACTTCCTGTGGCTGCGAATGCCACATGCCAGGGCATGCTGTGTGAGCAAAATGTTCCTTTTGTTTTAAGCCGACCTGCTTCTCTCTGTGGTGCATGCCCTGCTGCTCCCATGTCTTGGACAGCACGGAGAGGAGGCTGGCTCCTCCACTGCACTCTCATAATCTGAAAAACTGCATTGTAAATTCTGTCCTTTCAGTGGCATGCTTCTAGTGCTGGCAGGTTTACTTTCCAAGAAAACCCTGTCGTACTATTGTGGTCTATCTTCAGCTGGTTTTAACTCCCGTGATAACTTAATGCGTCAAAACTGAATACAGCTTTCCTGGTTTTACCACTACGTAATATATGGTCATTAATAAGTAGATTCTTACTGCATCCAACTGTATAGTTCCCTTCTGTTGTTATCACTGCCGTTCCCAAAAGACACTCCAAGTTCAAAACCAGTCAACACATGCAGGGAACACAGACTCCTTTGGTGCGTGCCTCCCTGTATGACAGGCATTGAGAAGCTCCTACTGTTACTAGGTCTGAAGTCAGCAACATGAATCTGCAAGTGACAAAGCTTTCCTACTTGCATCATGTATTACATACAGCAAGGGTTTTCTGGATTCAGGGAGGGCTTGCTAGTAACTTCGTTGGTGTCTGTAGCAGCTAACAGCTAGGAATAAGGTAATGCATGGTTAACAGGGTACCTTTCACATAAAGGACCTACAGTTTCTGATAATGGAGTAGTAAAAGCCTTGCAGTGGGTTAGTTTGTTGTTTAAGTTACTACATGTTTTACCATCAAGCACCCTTGTAAGACTGTGTCAACAGTCAAGACTACATCAGCAGTGCAAGCAATCTGTAAGAACTGTTTATTCTTCTTAGCTTTGTCACAAGGTTAGGGAGATAGCAACAAGATTTATGCTCTTGAACAGAAATACTCCGTATAGCCAGGAGCCCTCAAATTTAATGAATTAAGGAAGGATCAGGATTTTTTTACATGTGTGCAAGAGTATTTATTTTTATATATATATATCTGTATAGCTATATATAGGCATGGATATATGTTAAAAGGCCCCAAAAGGACCTGCAAATTCACTGAATTATACAAGTTACAATTAAAGTAAAATGTATGGTATATATTTATTATTAATACCAAAACCAAAGCAAACTGTGGTTGTAGTACAGTATTAACAGGAAATGTCCAGGCTATTAGTTATTGAAACATATATGCCTGAGCTACTGCCTGGGAATTTTTAATGTATCCAGCTGAGTTCCTGGTGTAAGTAGTTCAGTGTTTCTTCTTCCACACAGAATGCGTCTCCTTTTAAGCTCTTTTCTGTTGCTAATGCATTATCTGTTTAATTTGTATCAGGAATGATCCCTCCTCTCTTTTAACAACCTGAGTATCACAGCAACCTAATTAGTAGGCAAATATTCAGGAGAGAATTAAAAATGCAGCACTGGGAACTAGACAGTTAGCTGATGAAAGAGCTCTCCTTGAGCGTGCCAGAGCACATTCACACATGCACACATACACAAAAAATAGTGTTTTCGGGAGCAGCTCAAGCTGTAGGCATTGTGATGAATATTTTAAGGAGACAAATGCCCATGTTGGCCACTTGTGCTAAGACAGCCAGATTTTTCTGCTGAGCGAAGCTCTTTCCTAGCTAAAAACTGTGCCTTGGCTTACGGGAAAGATGTTAAATTCCCTCTTGGGGAGAGGCTGAGCAGAATGCAGTAGATTTTACGGTGACCCGCTCAACTGTATGAAACTCTCTTCGTGCAGAGGAGGCAGTGATGGTCAAGTGTTAGACGGAGCTTTTGGGGTTTCAGCCCAAGTTCCCGTGCTACAGTAAGTCTCTAGGATACCGGCTGCCCACAGACAGCTATGTTTGCTGAGCTCCAGCACCATGACAGCAGTGCCGAGCAGTTGGGCTCTGCGCGGCCGCCCAGCTCACCCAGCTGGAGCAGGGCCCTGCACCTCTCCGCACCCCTCCTGCCTCGCACAGGGAATCTCACCTGCTCTCCCACCAGTCCTTTCAAAGGCTTGGTGGCACAATCGCGATCACAACTGTTGAGCTCACACACAGGAAAAACAGGAATGCAAAAGAGTGTGAATGGGGAGGAGCGCTGCTTTAAAAATAACAATAAAACGGCTAAATTCTTCTCACATGGTTAAGATTTAAATAGCCTCTGGGAGTAGTTAGACTGGGTAGGGAAGCTGGGATTTTCAGTATTCCCACAGCTGGACACCTTAAATGTACCATTTTTGTTTGGCACACAACATATTTGCCTAGAACTTAAAAAAGTGATTACTCGACCATCCTAACAAAGCACTCAGCACAGGGCAGCCCGGCAGGCCTCTATGGGGTGCTGCGGTTCCCAGCAGTAGCCAGGACAAGACATTTCCAGAGAAGGCAGAGGAAACCCAACCCAGGCCGTTGCAGAGTACTTGCTCCCCAGAAGTATTTCCCTCCCTCATTCAGAGTGGTTTCTGGCTCATCCAGGCCTTGGAATTTTTAGTACATCTTTTGTTTCTCTTTAAAATGTGTGTGTGGCCATTATCCATATAAATGTCATTATCGTGATCTCTTTTAGCTATTATCTTTCCAATGAAAACAACTGCAATCTTTTTAATCTCCTTCCAGATAGAAGCATTTCCAGGCTTCTAATAGCATTTCTGGCATGTCGAGGACAATGTCTCCATGTGTGCCACTTGATGGGGCCGGTGACCATTCTGCAATTTGTGGTCATGATTTGCCGGCACTCCCTTGCAGCCTCCGAAGAGACCGTAGCAAAGGCTTTTCTGCAGGTCCCAGCAGATAACGTCAGCCCCATCTTCATGCAATAGTTCACCACAGACACGCGTGTGAGAGCATTTTTAGAAGATGCGACTTGTAGCCGGGGTGCGCGACAGCTCGTTTCTGTCAAATTATTTCTCTGCTGAGACCTTTGAGGGAAAACTGCAGCCACATGGGAGGTGACCTTAGCATTTAGCTGCTGCTTAGCAAATAAACTCGGTATTTTCCCCCCGAGCATCTGCTCTTCAGCAGTCCGGCCTCCAGAGAGCATTTTCTGTCTCTGACCTGAAGAGGGCACGGGTGGCCCCTGCGTGCCCCCGTCCCTTTAGCACCTCTGCAGCCGCCGGCCTCTGCCCTCGCTGGGGCCAGGGCCATCCCAGCTCTGCTCCTCAGTCCTTTTCTATATGCACTTAAACCAAAACACAGTTAAGATTTTTTTTTTCTGTCCATGTTAGCTCTTAAAATTCGACTTTACCCCTCTTTATTTTACATAATGCTGGTCATTGCTTATTGGGGGTAGTATTATCTTTCTTGCAAAAAAATCTTTCTTGCAAAAAAATCTATTTTCCAGTTCTTACATATTCATGCATTGAGGCTGGAAAATATCCTTGCCTTCTTGGGGGTAGTATTATCTTTCTTGCAAAAAAATCAATTTTCCAGTTCTTACATATTCATACATTGAGGCTGGAAAATATCCTTGCCTTTACCCATTTAACAACACTGTTTTATTCCTTCAGTTTAGTTGGGAGATATTCAGAGTCTCTGCGGTTTGTATTATATGCCTTATTTTCCTGCTTTGGGAGATGGAATTATTTCAGCATAGGACGGGCTTTGACTGTTTGATTTATTTAAGCCCCTTTTAATAGAGTGTCACTGTGACAGCTTTTGGCAGCATTCCTCTGCCTCTCATGTTAAATTTGATTAAGCTGTTGCCACCATTAATTCACAGTTCATCTATATTTACCTCTTGAATGCTCCCATGTAGTGCTTAGCCCTAAGTCAAGCATAGCCTCGCTCCCCAAGCTTAAGCCTAACTGCTCCAAGAAGCAGTCATGTAAACTGGTGAGGAACTGCTATTGCAAATCCTGGTGTATGGTGTTTGAATGACTTGTGCAGTGCTAGAAGAAGACACCAGTGATAGATTCAGTTTGGTTTTTAGTTGATTCTTCTTGTGCCTGCAATAGTTTGTGCTCACTGGCTTTTTTTCCAGCTAGGTGACAGGTATTGTAGTCTGCAGGGGGATTTTTATTTCCATGCCCCAGGACCTGTAGCTGTGAACTTTCAGCAGGGTGGTTCTCGGACAGCCAGCTGGTTTTTCCAGCGTCTGAAGGCTCTAGTGCTGCTCAGAGCGATGCTTCTTATAGTTAGCAAAAGCTCCAGAGGCAGCAGAGGGTCTATGGTGAACATACGGTACACGGAGCCTGCACATTTGACAGTGGAGCTGTGGATTTAACTGGGCTATGGAGCAAGAGGCCATTTGCCACAGCTGTCGTAGGAGGGTAAAAGATCCAGCTTCTACTTATTTACTCATTTATAGGGTCACTTCAGTGCAGCTCTAATAGAGCCCTGTACGTGAATGGCCAGGCTTTTGGTCCCATCTTCTGCACCATGCCATCTCTCTGGCTGTAAATGGCCAAACGACAGCTCTCTGGCGAAAGGCTCGTCCCTTCTGGGCCAGCTGCTGTACCATCCCTTGGTGGGACGGACGCGTTGTGGCAGGGAGGAAGCACCAAAGCGTCTCTGCTCCACCAGTGGCAGAGGATGCCTGGGGACCTCATGGAAGTGGGTTAGCAAGGGTCTTCCTCAGCTGCTCCAGCTCCTTGTGGGAGCATTGGGTCAGGTTCCATTCCCTGAGCGGGACTGCCCCAGTGCTCCTGTGCTGGCCCGAGTCCCAGACGTCTGGGGGCAATTTTCCATCTCTCAGGTACAACCACTTCTCAGTCTTACACTGAGCAGTGCCGCCACAAGCAAACACTTATTCAGGCTTTTTCTTTGAAAGGACGGTACCACCTGTCACAGTTAAAGCTGTATTTCTAAGTCTAAAAAATCCTACATGAGGAATAACTGAAACTAATGCTTCTATTTGTCTTGTTGCCACCTGGGTGTAAAGCTTTACCCCGTTACAGCTACAGAGGCACTTAAACAATTTACTTGCATTTACTCCCTCTAACTACATTTTCTACTTCTGTTTTCTGGACACGTATCTTAGCTCACAAAATTTTAAATTAAAACTGAGCTGTGCTTAAGTTGCTTACTGAGGAGTAATGTCATTTTGATCCTGTCGTTATGGCTAATACAAGCAGTCCATGTAAAGGAACAGAAATCCTTTTTGAACTCCCTTTCCTCCTAGTGAATACCTGAAAGCAGCACCACCTTGTTGCTTTTTTTTTTTTTTTACAATATAATTTCTACCTGCAAAATAAACGTTTCTATAGTTTGACCATTATGGAAATAGGGCCTTGCAAGTATTTCATTTTCCCATATTGTGATGCGATATGTGAAGTTTTTCTGTATTTTCTTTTTCTAGGCTTGCTCCCAACATAATCTCTCCACTTGTCAGCCCCTTGAAAGCATTAGTTCCACCTTCCCTATTGCAGAAACACGGCTCTCCATCATCACACAGCCAGTCACCAAACGGGCAGCAATTTTCTGGAATACCAAATAAACCATACGCTCAATTTCAAACCCAGTCTGTACAGCAGGGATCTCAAGGTAACTCTTCCCTCTTTTTTTTTTTTTTTTTTTTTTTTTTTTTCCTCTTTTTGAACTTTCCTAATTCCTAGCTGGGGAGAAAGAATTTATTTCATTTTTGCATTTTCAGCCAATACTGTCTTACTAAGGGACTGACAGCATTTCAGTGGGAACTCCCATTTTTAAAGTGGCTTGACATACATACAGAGCGAAATTTTCAGACCATTTCATGCATGATATGTTATCATAATGGGGAAAGCTATCACAACAGCAAATTTATTGCATTTATCCAGGTTTTTCAGTAGATGGCTACTAGTTATTCACCTCACCTGACCGGTCATCCAGCCTTCCGTGAGCTTGGAGAGCACAGCCCACCAAAGCAAGAGCCATCTACTCCCAAAACATGTGGGCTGCCGCGCACCATGGCAGTGTCCTGCTCAGTCCACTGGTAGCGATGCAGTAGACATGAGCTTAGGCAAAGAACAAAATGGTTTGCTGGTTTTTATTTGGAAGTTGGGCATCTGTATTATTTTATATAATAATACGCAAAGGCACGCTGTACAACTATAGAGTTCCAGTGTGATTTGAGGACAGGAATGGGAGCAGCTAAGCAGCTGTCCCACTGCTTAATTTAAAACATTTTTTGTTCGGAATTACTCAGCCTTTTTAATTGGGGGCTTATTTACCTATTCTGGAGTTCTGCTGTGGGAACTAATTAATGTTGCTGCAATTCTTGAGGTATAAATTAGCAAGAGATATTATTATCACAGATTCTTCCAGTAACAGGAGCTTGCATATTTAAGAAATGTGTTATATAACCCAGATGGTATGCTGCTTAAGTGTGGTAAATATCCACAATAAAGAAGTGTGCAGGACATCTGTCTGGTTGCAAGCATAACCAAGCATTTAAGTTTATACAGGCAGATAACCAGCTTTTTGAAACTCGTTTCACAGCTGTACTGTCATTTGTATAAGGTCATTTTTGGCTGGCGAAGTATCACATGCGATCAATTTACCAGTGGGCAAACCAGGAGGTTTGCTTTCTCTCAGTATATGCTGAGGCTGAGTCTGAAGCACAGGAGTTGAGCACAAACCCAGTGAGCAATTCACAGCTGTAATGGGGTTCAGTGTCCCAACAGTTCCCTCTGCCCTTCGTTCTCCGAGGAGTATTTTTGCTCTTTGGTTGGACTGACTTAGTCTGAAAAGTTAAAGCATGTTATATTAAATGATTTGTGCTGAAGGAAAAACTAACTCAACCTGATGCTCAACAGATTATTCAATTTAAAAAGATTAACTCTGTAAGGGAAACGTGGCAGATTTATGATAGCATATAATGATATATGATTATGTTACTATAATGAGCTAAATAACTACAAACCACAAGAGGAAAGTTTAGCAGCTCATTACTATGGCAGAAACAAATGCATAGACAGAACAAGTTTTGAACCACTTAAATAAATTGACTTTATTCCTTAAGAAAACCACATTTCCTTTTGAATGAGTTGTTGCTTTCTAAGTGTTATGTCGTGTGGTTTTGAAAAAGCAGTCATTTTCCACTTTGGCCAAATGTTGAAGTATTATTATAAATTCATTATGGAAACGGTCATTCAAAAATCAATTTTGATTAGCAGCCTTTGAAATCAATTGATCTGTAACCTGCACTTAGCTGTAGTTGCTCTACATTGGTTTTGCATCTCAGTTAATTAATAGCCCATTTTTCTAACGGAATCTGTAGTAATTTGGGAGTTTTGAATTTTTGCTGACAAAAGGAACGCTAGGTAAGTCTCGCTGTGGAACTAGGCATTGGCATAGAAGCATGTGAACATTGTGGATCTGAAATTTTTAAAGGACAGCAAGCTTCATCAAGCTGGTAGCAGAAATATTGATAATGAAAGAATAAGCTGACGTTATTTATGTGTTTAAAGCAAGTTGTAGTAAGATCACATGGAAATTATTACATGGTGAAAGAATTTGGCAGGCAATGGAATCCTGTAGTTATTTATACCTGACATGATTTCTTGTCAGAAATTTTATGGAATTTGAAAAGCTGAGATTTATTTGCCCATACATGTAAATGGCATGACATAACAAGATGGCATTTAATAGGCATATTCCAATTATATGCTCATTACATCATTCATTTTAAAGCTGCTTGATGTTTTCTAGGCTGTGCCTTAGAGAAACAGAGGCAGCCAGTGCACCATGTGAAGTGGCTAACTGCAGCTTTTCTGTCACAAATTATTTCAAAGCAAAATTTTAACTAAATGTTATGTTTGGAACTTGGTTTATTCCTTTATTAACTGTTATATTTCTACATCTACTGTACATAAAACATTTAATAGTGATCATTTAAACTGACAGGACGTTTAGTAACTAAATTCTTCACTTGAAAATTAACGTCAGAAAATTTTTGATTTAAATCAAAACCGAAGGAAAACCTGAAATCCGCGTGGAAAAAAAAATATTGGTGAAACACTTGTTGCCAAATTGGTGCTACACTTCTGCTCTCCTAGAAGGAGCAGGGATGTTTGCACCAGACAAGCCTTCTTGCTTACTTCATCTTTTAACCACCGAAGGGAGTCTTTTTTAAGAACTTGTAAAAATGCTCCATGGTTAGTTTACTCTAATCAACCATATGTGCTCATTAATTGAACCATTGGTTACGGGACTTTGATCATATCTTAATTCCTAATACTTTCTGTGTAAAGCATTTCAAAAAATCTAAAGGAACCACAATTAAATGGCACAAACCAAAACCACCTTTGTTTCATACTGCACATTTTAAAAATGTATAAATGCAGTAAAGCTCTGACTTGTATTGCATATGCAAATCAAACATTGTATTGCTTGCAAGCAACAAGTTTCATTCCTTGTGGCTGTGTAAAATGAATGAAACCTTATCTGGCAAGAGCACCCGTTGTTACAAAAGTCCTGGTGGTTGCTTTAGCTCATGTGGCCTTTCCTCTCCTGTCTAATGACTTTGGGGTTTGGGCACACTTAGCATTTAAACAAGCTGGCAATTTTTCCTTTTTAATAGTTAGGAAATGCATGAGTCTCAGATCCTCTGGAAGAGACTGACTGGCCTCTTGAGCCATGTCAGGCTTACTGAAGGCCATTAGCAAGAGCCAACCTCCCTAGTACCAAAAGAAACTCCCCGATTGTGCCTCTAAAGCAGCAGGTGGGACTATAGAAAATACATAAAAAGTTGTGAAAAAAATCTTATAGACAGAGCAACTTGCTGATCCTGCAGTCCAAGACTCCTTTCTACCTTCCAGGATGGACATTCAGCTGGCTACATTTTCAAATACAGTTTTTAATACTGCAAGCACAGTTCTTCCTACCCAAGTGTTTCTTGCCCAGTTTAAGTGCAGGGAACATCACCAAATTCTTCCTATACGTCCTAGTAGCAAAACTGCAGATCAGGTTCACCAGCTGCAGTTGCAGCTCTTTGGTGTTTCGGATGTAAGGCCAGGGTCCTCTGAATGAAACGCTGCCACTGTTGCTCCCCATGAAGCCTCCGTGCAGTCATGTGAGAGGTTGCTCTGAAGATGGGTCATGTAAACACAGAGAAGAGAAATATACGTGCTTGCTGACAGGTCTCCAGCTGCCTGGTGTAAGATCCCAGCATAAGGGATAAAGCAGGTACTAACTTCAGTGTTCTTCTCAGGGTTCTCATCTATGCAGAAGAGCCGTCTTCAGTCTCAACCTCCTTCTCACCTTTTGCAGTCGCAAAAGCTATCTGGAGTCTCTTTCTCCTTCTCCTTTCATCCTCAAGGAAGCAGCTACCTGCCTTGTGGTCCACTCCTCCCATAGCCATCCCTGTGCCTTTTTCCACACACACAAAATGCCTTCCATAAAGCCTCCCTCCCTTTCTTATCAGGTCCCACTGTCTCATCATTTCTATGAAGCCAGTGAAAAAGGAAGTAAGCTTTCAGTATACTGTTCGGGTCAGAAGGGTTAGAAGTCCCATTTCTAGTCTCATGGTTTGTTTTACCTGACCGGTGTTCTTGCTGCAACCTTTCCCTTCCTCACTCCATCTTTTTTTCTTTAGTTTGCTACCTGCATTTATCACATCTGCACACACATTAGAACTGGAATGGTATATTTCTCTGTATTTTCTTTGGGAAGCACTTAGCAGAAATTTGGGCCTGGGGAATGCAACAGTGCAGTAACACTGTTATTCTCCCACATCGTGCTTCTTCACTGGACAGTTACACTTCTTGCGCTGCCTTTTCAGATTATGACACAGTGACGCTGAGGGATGGGTACTGCAATCCATGGAGCATCTGACTGCTTATGGCAGTTCTTTTCCAGACTTGTTAGTCTGAGGCACTTCTCTGCCTCAGGTATTTTTTTCCTGGGCATCTAGACAGTGTAACTTAAAACACGTCAAAAGAAACCTTTACCCATAGGTCTTGAGAAGGCCCTGGGTCCAACTAGTTTCAACCCAGTTCTGTCATGCTTGGCTGTTCTCTGATTTTCTAAGCCACTCTGCCAGCCCTGTAGATCATAAAGATATTTAATTGATTTAACAAAGGCAAGCCTGGGAGCATGACGAAAGGGCAGCAATTACAGAGACAGAGAAAATACACGTCATGCCTTCCCTAGAAGTGATGTGGATAGCAGACATGCTGGAAAAGGTTCAGTTTTTTTCTCTAGCAATGCATATAAGGGCTCTCTGCAACCAGTTACACCTCATCTGAAGCCAAGGGTCTTTTTTTTTTTTTCACTGCTCACCTCAAAAGGAGATATTTTTAGAAGGCTTACAGCACGGAGTTCATATTTTGTAAACAGAGGAGTCGGGATAATTATGAAAAGCCAATCAATAAAGCACTGTACCTAAAAACACATCAAAAGATGGCTTTGCTACCTCTCATAAGAGCTCTTTGGTTTTTTGAGCCAGACTCTCCAGGCAGCACATAGAGGTGGCTGTCTATTTATTCTGAGGAAGGGCATGCATCATTTAATACTCAGCTTTCCAAATTTCTGGGCCGCCTTCTACATAGCAGCAAATATGAACAGCTTTGGAACAGTGTGCATAGTGTCTTTATCGAATATCGTCATTGATTAGTACTTCACCAATCATGGATATCAACAACTTAGCTATTTGGTGGTAGAGAATCATAGGTTCTCAAGAAATGAATCATCTAATCCTTGAAGATTCTGCCAAAACACATATTAAACTGTGAAACTTCAGAGGAAATCTTTCACCACTCGATGAGTTCATTGCGTTTCTACTAAAGAATTGCCTCACTTGGCCATATTTATTACCACCTTAGAAAACATGACCAGAATGAACAGACAGACCCGGCGCTTTGCCTAGCGCTATCTACTTGGTCAAACTTCGGTAGTAAAGGGAAAATGTAGAAAGAGACAGGAGATCTTTCTTAACAGGAAAAAGCTTATACACTGCATGATTTGTGAGGGACAAATTCCACCCCCTACAGCACCCGGGCGCTACAGCGATAGGCACGGGCATTTCATTTCTGAACAAACAGACAGACCAGCTGCGCAATGGCCCAGCCAGTCAAGCCTGCCACTGGTAAGCAGAGCTGTGCTGACTTCTGTCAGGTGAAGATCTGGGTGTGTCTGTGTTTGACTGAACTACCTGGAGCTTTTGCAGTAGTTCCTTAGGAAATGTTTTGGTCTGAGTAAGACCAAGGGAAGAAAGACAACAGCTCCGTATTTTTTTGTGGCAATTAGAGGAAAATCCTGATGGCGCATTCTACTAAACTTGAAGCCTGGCTTTGTTGACTCCAGAAAGGAGCATCATTTGAGAAGGGACTCTCAGAGAAGGTAGGAAAAGGGATCGTTAACATGAATGTGCAATTAGTGTGTGATGCACCTGGAATCAGGAAGAGGTTACTGAAGCAGAAGGAAGAGAATTAAATTGGGCCATGGCAGGTATAAATCTTGTGGCGTGCTTTGAGGTCATCCTTGTGGGAGCAAATAACATTTTCTTTTAGGATGTTGGCACAAACTTGTAAATTGTAAAATTCCTTCCTTAGCAATTCATTTGTCCTTTACTGTTAAATGTCTTCTTTTGTTGTGTACAACTCGTTCACAAATTCTTCTGGCAAAAAACAAACTGCTGGTCCACTGGTAATACAATACTTTAAAAAAAAAAAAGCAGGACATAAGAAATGCAGGGTATGTGGGGTACAAAAGTCAAATGTGCCCCAGCAGCAGAATGACCGAGGCAGCCAGAGACCATACAGATTTATCTCAGCACTTCTCAGAAGCAAGAAGAGCCTCTAGCTGAACTCCGAGTCTTCACCTGACATCCATCTGGAGTCAGCCCTGCCCCTTTAGTGCAATTTTACTTGCAGACTGTGGCCCCCTGTGTTCGGTGAAAGGGGTTTCATTTGAAATTAGAGCAGGCTGAGAAAGGAGAGGTTTAAGGTACTCTTAAAGGTATTTTGAATAAATAGCGCTGTCTCCAGCAGTGCATAACACATACTGCATGGGAAAAGACTTTACTCAACCGAAAACACAGCAGTGCTATTCATTTAAATATTGCATTATTGTATTTAAATTAAAAGTAATTCATTATAGACACATTCCCTTAAGAGCTGAGCATCCTGGACCTGATCCAGTGGAGTACTTACTCCTGAGCTTTGAACACAAGTGGGCTGTTAGCTGCATTCAGCTGATCTATTGCTTGAAATGAAGCACATCCTTGCAATTTTTGCTTGATGGGGATCACAGTCCACAGCACCTTGTGGGACTGAGTCGGATGTAGCTTTTATATTATTGCGCCTTATAGAATAGCACAATCATTTTTCCATAGTTAAAACTGAGGAACTAAAAACCCCCACAATAGTAATGAAATACTGTGACAGAAATTGAGCCAATACCATTGCAGTAGTGTTAAAATGTGTGTGCAATATCTGTTTTCAGGTTACCAAGGCAGCTTTCACTCAATACAGAACTGTTTCCACTATGGAGACTGCTACAGAACAATGGACCAGTCTGTCACCAGTGATGTGCTAACAGGGGAATCCCATTGCTTTAATCCTCTGAGACAGAATGGCTATCACATACTCAATGCACCTTTAGCTTCAACAGGTAATTGATTCCGCCGTTAAAGAATTATCCATATGATATTTTTAGCAGGAGGGGCAAAAGAACATATTTTATAGTCCATGTTATTACAAAAATACACTTGAATAAAAAACTCAGTCACTCAAATTCATTTGCATCTATAAAAATCCCAGAAGGAAAGCAAATTTTGTTGTCTTTAATCCTCCTGTGTTTGACTGATGGACAAATTCTCCTTTCGTTCTGCTGGATGTCATAGGCAACACACACCTTCAGGAGAGCTGGCAAACGAGATGCTTCTCACATTTACTGGGTGGGCTATTCACTGTGTAGCTCTTCAGGTATGCTCAGGCAGGCTTTTCTAATCAGATCAGAGTTAAGGAGATGGTTCGCACAACTCTGAAGAAAATACCAACAGCAGGCACTTCCTGTCCATCTAAGAATAAAAGGATGGGTTTGTTTTGCAATACTGATGTTTACAAAATGGAAAGGCACTGCTTGGATAGATTCAGCTAAAAATACTAGTTAGTTTCTTTTTGTTCGGGAGTTCCTTTGCGTTTGTTCAGTTGCACATTCATGGCAATTGTATTGTCCCATTTAGCTACATACTTGCATAATGTAAAATTTGCAGCAAGTTATTATAGCTAGATTGCTATATTACTTCAATATTTAAGTATTCATTTTTATAAAGCATTTTTTTCTACTTTTAAAACCACAGTTAAGAACTGACAGAATTACTGAAATCATACAAAATGTGAGTATCGTCAGAGCCCTGAAACGCTACCATTTACCACAGTCTTTACTTACATATCTCCAAGAAATTTTTCTTTATGTCTGAATTCAGGAGGGCATCTCAGTTAAGGACGATCCTGAAAACATATGTTTAAATGCTTTTTGAAATGGGGCCTGAGTCAGACCACAAAATTAGAGTTGACTTTCCTGTTTGTTTTATATTAAAGGAGACTCTGTTCAGAGAGAGCGTGCATGCATTTGTCTGGTGTTCCATACTAGAAAGTGTATGCGTCAGTAATGAACACAAGGGAAAAGTTTAAGATGAAGTTTCAACTTCAACTTTGAATTCTTTTGTGTTATTCATAAGTTTGATGTTACTAAAACATAGTTTTTTCATGTTAACATCAAATTTCAAGTTTAGATTGACAGCCTGCAATATTTAAAGAACAGACTAAATAAACTTTCCAGAAGAAATTGTAGGAGCAAAGAATAATACTATGGCAAGACACCAACTTCAACAACAGTTGATTTTTCTGTCTGGGGCTAAACTATTATGAAATGTTTCTGTGTAGTATTTTTGGTTTTAGAGTGGTTATTGAGGTATGCAAATACTTAAAAGGCTGAAACATAAATATATATGAAATATATAAATCTTATCTCATCTTTTTGTGTGTAAAATAGAACCATTCAGGTTTGCAAGATTCATCAAGGCTATGCATTAATTTTTTTCAGGCTTTTATAGCACCATTAATATT
>NW_009260594.1:1294990-1308247 GCF_000687185.1 Egretta garzetta | reverse complement strand
CCAACAGTCAATAAATTTTTATTTTCTGTTCAGGTCTTTGGATAGTTTACTCTATCTGGAATCTAATAACGATTTCTGGGGTGTATGCTTATCTTGGGTTTTGTCCATCTCTGGTTGTGTATTCACCCTGTATACAGGCTCATCAAATAGAAATTAGCATAACATAAACACTCGCAAAATTTATCAAAATACTGGTCACTCCACTTGGACTGACATAGCACAGGGCCGATAAACAGGCCAAGTTCGTCTTCCAGACTTTGGACATATGCTGCATGCCAGATTTCTGCAGACAGCAGAATTTGACCTGTAAACTAACAGTAAATTAATACGTCATAGGAAAATGCAGAAATATAAACAAGTAGAGAATTTGGTCTCAAATAATAAAAACATACCTAATAGTAAAACACCTATAATTAAGTTCTAAGGACGGAGCTGACAGTTCTTTCTGAAATCAGGACGGCCTGTATAAGACTGCAGGATCTGTCATTACTGCTGGTGTGGAGCCGCGCAGCCTGGAGGCCTCGGTGAAGCCTGGCTCAGTGTTTGATTCGGCCATATCTAGACAGGCTTGCCTGCTGAGTTAGGCAGGAGAAGTGAAGGAAGAGCCTCGTTTTCCACACGGGGAACTGAGGCACAGAAAAACAGGTACGGCTCCACAGAGCTCCTCCGTCAAGCCGGGAACGCAGCCAGGTCCCAGAGCTTTAACCGCGAGGATCAGCCATCCCCACACTGACTTGCAATTCACACGAATGTGATTTGTAAGAGATTTATTTTCTACATCAGGCACTTCGTTCCCAGGCATGTTCTTAACTAGAAGAATCTTGTTCCATGTGTTGCCACAGCTGCCTTAACGCTGCTGCTGCTGGTTATTAAAATTGTAGTAGGCGGGCTCTGTGGGCTGGGTGCAGGGGTCAGAACCTTGTGCTGAAGCTCACACAGACACTTTTCTAAAGACCCAACCCAAATCAGGCGGTACAGGGTGAAACAGAATACGTATGTTAAAGGATGAACATAAGGGGTTAATGTTTCAGGCAGCAGTTCAGGGTGGGCAGACTGGAAAACTGTTGCAGGAGAAGGCTTAGGAGGTAGCGCAGCCCCCATGCAGACAGCAGGGCCATGGGGCAGGCAGGAGGGTCTGGCTGGCGTGAGGAGGAGCGCGGACACAGGGACAGATGCAGAAAGGAGAAGGGCAAGGCAAGGGGTGAACACAGCAGGGGTGAAGTAAAAAAAAGTCCCATTTTACCAGACTGCAGTAAAATGAGTATGTGCACGTGAGCCTTGACTGGCCAGTTGCAAAAGCAGGTTATAGTGGGCCATAATAGGGAATTTTCATGTCCTTTGGGGTAGGCAATAATCTTTTGTTCCGGGCTCCCTGTCACTCCAGCTGCCACAGCACCTGGTAGCAGGCAAAGCTCTTACTTTCCACAGGGATGCACAGCTAGGAGAGGCTGGTAACAGCTGTGGAAGTTTTGCATTATAAAAGGAGAAGGACAGAGAAACTCTTCCCTACCGCATCGGCTTGCTGGTAGCCTGGCAAGCACCAGCCAGCTCGGCCAGGTGCGGAGCCAGCAGCGCGGTGGGCTGAGGACAGTGGTGCACAGCTCCTTCCACCCCTCCCGTGAGCCTGACCTGACCCTGACGTGTTTCCACAGACCTCACTTTTGCAGCACATGAAGATCCAGTAAATGTAGGAACATTTTTCCTAAGTGCCGTTAAAAGGAAAAACACACAAAACATCACTTTTAGTGCACACTTACTAGAATCCTTGCCCGCTCATTGTTTTGACATCCTATTCAGATAATGACTGTGAAGTCCCAAGAGAGTCATATGCTGATACTTGCACTTCACTGGCAAATGGGTAGCTTTCCGCAGAAATGAATGGGAACTTCATCCACTATGACACAAACGCCCATGGAGATTACTTGGTGTACCTCCTGGGTAAGGCTTTGATGGTAAACCCTATTGTCTTTTCATTAACGCTGTGCTGTACTGTGTAATCCCAGACCCCACACTATGCTTTCTTCCTTATATGTACTCTGGTACTAAATCATGTCCGTACAACTTGTCATGCTTTCAGGCTATGATGCAATCTCTGAAGCGCAGTGTGTATCTGAAGACATGGTCTCCAATGGAACTGATGAAAATGGATTCTTCCAAAACAGCGCCTTTGATCACTGCTTGAATCACATTCCTTCCATCTATACAGATACCCAAGAGCAGTGCTGACCTTGTTTCCTTTATTATACCTATAACTGTGTATGTAATAACAAAGGTGTTGTGCAAGTACTTTTATTTAGTCTGTATCCCTATATGTGTGCTCATTTAAATAAACACCTCACATTTACCAAACCATTTTATACATGAATAGTCTGTATAAGATAATATCGGAACCTGTTCCTTTGCTGTGGCACTTTGAAATTCATGCTTTAAGGGAACGAGGAGCATTTCAAGCAGCTTGTTTTGTAAGTTCTCTCAGTAAAGTGTAAATGTAACTTATATAATAAACTTGTAAAGAAAGGCTTGGGTTTTTTCCCTGAAATGTATGTTTCAGTTTGAGAATGTTGTTCCCTTTAATCAGTTTTCATTTAACTCATTGGTCAATTATTCTCTTTTTTTTTTTTTTTTTAAACAAAAAGGATTTTTTTAATCACAGACCTCATGTATATAAAGATCTTCATTTGCTCGGCTGGTTTTATATTTTCAGTTTTACAAGAAAGCATTAAAAACTGGAAACAAGTGTACTGTCATTTCTTAACATCATTGGTCTGCCTGATAAATCCTAGTATTACATTCTTAAAACGCCCAATGATTTAAATAAAGCAGTGACGTTTCAGGAACTGTGAAATTAAAGCAGCCCAGGTGTACGTGAAGAACACCAAGGGGCCTGCAGGCTTTCAGTGAAAGGACCAGAAGCCATCCAGCGCGGGGCGGCACCGTGGGCTGGCTTCCTGGCGCTGCGTGCCCGCCGGCCCTGCACCATCTCCCAGCCTTCCCACTGCCCCTGCCATGCAGGTACATCAGCACATGCAGCCGTCCCAGCAGTGCAGGGGAAAATTAAATGCAGCTGTGGTTGGCTTTTTGCCCCCACAAGTAAATGTACGGCCTCATCCCATGTGAGATCGGTGGCGCGTTCACACTGCACGACCACTGAGCGCAGGGCAGGTTGCCTGATTTCTCCATTCACGAGACTCGGCAGCCGCTCTGAACTTCCACTTCAGAGCAGGACGCCTTCGGAGGGCTTTCCTCCATCCAAAGCCACCAATCAGTGGCTTCCAGAGGAACAGAGGTCACCTGCAGTAGCTTGGTTCCCTGTCACTGTAGCCCTGGCCCCACTGGGCTGCATTTCCCAGCCTACAATGATTCCTGGAAGAAAGAGGCATCCTGCAAGGGGACAGGCACTCCCAATGTGTGCCGCTGCAGGCGTGTTAGATGTGAGCTCCTGAAAATGTCCTGTGGTGGTTTGGGAGAACAGTAAGGAAAAGCTAACTAAAAAAAAAAAAAAAAAAAAAAAGTTAAAAGTTCTCATTTACAACCCATTGCCAGCTGGGCTTAATAGGGCCATGTATGGTGATCTGAAAGGCTTTATTCTGTCTAATGCACAAACCCCAGCCTCAGGAGATGCTGCTGCAATGTGGAGCCTGCTGTCCCGCAGGCCTGGGTGCAGCCTCACAAAGGAAAAAGAGAGGCTGGCAGTTTGGGTTAAATGAAGACGTGCCACATCCCTGAGAAGATACTTAGCATCAACTTCACTGCCGTACTATAAATGGAAGCAAATGACAGTAAATGTCCTGGCTGCCCTTGGCAGTGTCCACCTGTGACTGGCTGTGCCTCCTCCACCCCATGCCAGAGGGCTTGAGCTTGGCCACGGGGCAGAGCTCTCATGGAAAGGCTGAAAGAAAATTTTACAGCAGGTCCTGGAGTGAAGTCTGCAAAAGGACACCATGCCCACAGCAGTGACAAGCTGTTCCCATAGGCCAGGTCCCACACCACCAGGCCTGCAGCAGCAGAGGTGCCTTGGCAGCCCGAGGAGGCTGCCGGGTGCCCATCCGAGCCAGGGGTGCACATCTGAAATGCTGCTGACGCCTGAGAAGTTTTTCACCACCGGGCAAATCACCACAAGCACTATTCATTAAAGGACACCCAGGCTGGGTACCAGTCGATGTCTGGCAAATACCCCTTCATTTACAGCCCAAAGTTACCCAAGCTACTGTGGGGCACCACTGAAAAGCTCACACTGGGATGAAACCAGTCAGTGACTGAGGTCGGTACTTTCTGTTCTTCTCCCCGCTCAGCAGCAGTGTGCCCACACAGCGATGTCGAGGACCTTCCCTCATGCCAGGTGTGCCAGTGCCAAGCCCCGTTGCTTCAGTTTTCAGGCTTGTAATCTAATTGGCTGCTCCCCAGAGAAAAGCCTAAAACAAGAAGCAGCTGCTGGAAGATTTCTTGTCCCCCCTCACCCCCAAAGAACTGACAGAAAAATGTCGAGCACCCAGCTTCAGCAAAATAGCAAGTTCCGCAAGAAAAAAAAAAAAGCTAAATTCAGTGGCATGTTAAGAAAATACCACATTTTGCAGCTGCATAATCAGAATCCACAGAGCAGGCCCCAAGCTGAATGGGGCAATTCTTTGGCAGCTTCTGCAGAAGTGGCATTACTGGGTCCACAGGACTGCGGTTCCCCTTACGGCTGCAAAGTTATACAACCGCAATGAATATATATATTTTAAAGCACAATTTGGTGGCAATGTGTGAACCCAGCAGTCAAAGTACCGGGGAAAACACAGTAGCAGCACAAACTCGGAGGTCTCCAGTGCCCCAGCCACTCAGCGTGTTTCTGTGTCCTTTGCAGCCCTACCAGGGGATGCCAGCTATAACTCTTGGCAGCTTCTAGCTTTGGCAAATGTCTTGTACAGAATCAGACGGGTACGGTGGGGGTGTCCCAAGCTTGTAGACAACCCTTGAGCAGAAGCTCTCCTGGTGGACCAAGACCCTGCCTTCTGCAAGGGTGTTATCCCCAGGGGCCAGTGAACAGCCTGTGGCCAATGGCTCCCTCTCTGTCGGGCACTTGGCACAGAGGTGGAGCGGGAAGGAAACCCAAACAGGGCAGCAGGGAAACAGCTGCAAAGGAAAGTGCTGGGGTGGCAGCTGAGAAAAAAGAGAGAAGAAACAGCAAAATGACACTGAAGGAGGATGACCAGCAGCCAGTCACAGTGAAAGGCTTGTACCCAACCTGCCCAGAGACACGGGACACAGCTCAGGTCCAACACGGCACCTGGTGCCCCAGTCCCAGGACCCGACAGCCCAGGGGCCTGCTCCTGCGTGAGCATGGAGCACCCTGGTGCCACTGCGCCTCTCCTCAGCCACAGCAGCCCCTGCAAGCACAGGAACCCCTGGCTGCCATGCCGTCACAGCCCCATGCTTAGCACCGCTCTGAGGCTGATCTGGGCTAACCACAAAGCCTACACAGATGCATTTTACTTGTTTCTCCAGGGCCTGGTTGCACTGTGTTAGTGTACATGAAGGTGCCTCTGTATCCAGTTTAGCTTTCTGTCCTCAAGAAATTTGAATGAAATTTAGACATTCAGGAAGTTCTAGTGACTACAGAACAAGGTGCATGGGGTTATAACGGTTCCTCAAGATCTCTAGCTCTCAAGGACGCCCAGTCCCAGCTGCAAACCCGTTAATTGTGGCTGCCCTCCCTGGCCAAAGCAGTCCCTGGCAGCACTGACTCATCATTCCTCTCCTAGAATTAAAATGCACAAAGGTTCCAAATTGTGCTTTAAGGCTACACACGTGGCTTTGCTTCTGATCACTGCCACATTTGGCTTTCTGTCCTGTTGCTTATCTACTCTGATGCATTAGAGTTTTGGTTGGTTTTGGTCTCAGACTAAGCGGCCAGAATGCTTTCCTAGAACATTGAACAAGGAGGCAGGTAGCTTAACAACTGCCAAGCAGTAAAAACTTTTGAAGGAAGACTTAGAAACATATCCAAGGCCCAACAAAGATGTAATAGCTGAGACAAAAATCAAAATAATTCCTGTGCTTCAATTAGTTGGAGACACTAAAAGGAAATCGTGTCTTAAAAACATGATTAATCTAATTTCCTAAAAATTAAAGAAATCCTTCTAAAAATGACATTTTTTTAGTTAAAAATACAAACCAACCAAACCTAAACATATTTGATCAATTACAAAAATATTTATGTCACAACAACCAGGCTGTTCAAAACCACACAATGATTCACAAAGGTCTGGGAAACTTAAAGCATAGCAGCTGGAGTGATGATTTAATTCCAGAATCTGTGTGAATCAGGTTTTCTGTAAATTAAAAGGATAGATTCAGAGAAACGCAAAGGCACTCGTTTGAGTCTGTATGGTTTGGAAAGTTATCCATAATAAAACCATTAAAATACACAATAGCACAAGTTAATGGTTACTCATGTGCTTGTGTACTTCATTATTTCCTTTTATTACATGTAAGTAGGGAAGTATCTCATGTAAGCTTTTCCTAAAGACACAAAGAAACCTTTCAATGGAATTTATTACTTGGCAAGTTTCTCGTTGTGGTGCTGTAAAAACCCCACCAACTAATATGTATAATAACTGGAGTAAGGCTTTATAATAGTAGAAAATTATTACCCTGTGGAATTAAAATGGAACTGCTGGTTCCAGTTGACTGTCAGATACTTTTTCAATCTAGGCAACAGAATTCAAATAATAAATTACAACACTACTTTATAAATAGCTACAAATCATTTCCCCAGTGAATGAAAACCCCATTTACCCCTGTGTATGTACTCTGTGTGTATGCAGGACGCTTTAGGAGCGAGTGAAATAAGATGACCTTCAGTGGCTGATCAAGCTGGGAGAGAGAAAATGAATTTCAATTTGACACTGAAGCAGCTGAAGCACTTCTTTGCGCTTTCCGCCAGCTGGGATGCAAGCCAAACATTCACCAGGACCTCTAAATTTTTAATATAATCAAGCACAAGCTTTTCATTGTACAGAAAACCAAAATGCTTGTTCTGTTCCCATTTACTAGCTGCAGTACCTCACAAGCTATAGAAGTAATCGTCCTGTCAGTGCTATGGAGGTGCCTTTGCAAGTGAGCAAATGAGATGTACACATGTGGCATATCATGACAAAATAACACTATTTTAATGCCGTAATTCTGATGTGGCAACATGACACAGGAATTTGCAAGACCAAAGCCTCAGGTCTGCAGTAGGAATGGTTATAGCCTGTGGCAGGTATCAGATATGCTCCCATGGAAATAATACAGAGTCAGTGAGTACATTTTCAGATCATATATTCTAGTTATGTACACACCAAACAGCAGGAACAGCTGCTTCTTGTGGAAAGGCTTCCCTGCTTCTGAGATTGTCCTTTCAACTGGATAAATTTTCTAAATGGTAAAAGTCCAAAAATCCAAATTCCAGAGCACATTAAGAGCACTGATGTGATACTGCAATAGATGTCAGTTACGCAAGCAGTGCAAAAAAACCCCCAGTTCTTAAAACAACAACCAAGCATGTGAAAATAAACAGTGACTGTAAATTGAATTTAAATTGCATAAGAGTAAAAGATTTCAATGGGGTTTGTTATGATCTTATTAAAACCTACATGAATTATTTCAGTTCTCCAGTAATGTATTTGTATTAAATTAGAAGATCAGCACAACAGAAGATGAAAAAATAGCCAGCCTATATAATTTAACTCACTGACAGCAAAAAGCCATTGGAATATTCCCTCCTGAGATAAGCCCTTCTGAGATCTGCAGAGTTACACTAAAAGCTCCTCTCTAAAATTTCAAAGCAAACTGCAAACTCCCTTAAGTGATTTGGAAGTGCATGGCCCAGCGTCAGCAGAAAAAGAGCTGTAGATGTCTAGATTGTCAGCCTTGCAAGGCTCCACAGGCTGTCAGCCACTCATAGCTGCAAAACCAGTCAAACCATGACAGACTTTTTTCTTTAAAGCTTCTAAACTAAAGAAAGTCCCAATCTAGCTAAAGCCCTTAACAAGGCTGACCCTTCTACCTGATTTCTACTGAGATGAAAAGAAATTTGCCCATTCCTTTGGCAGTAGTGGCCGTGAAGCCAGAAAAAAATCAGATAATTCTTCTGTGCTAACACAGATTTCCTGGCTGAAGCCAGTAACTCTCATTCAGAATCAAGTGACTCAACTTGAAAAGTGTATTTCTGTGTGTATTTTCATTATACAGAAGTTCTCTTTAATTAATCAAGGACATCAAGAAAAGAATGACATTAATTTTCAAAACCTTTGCAAGTTTTGGCCTGCTTGATTTCAAAGGGTTTTCTTCCTTCCAAGAGAGGCCATATCTCTGTCCCCTCGCAGTGTGCCTGGGTGGCAGCAGTGGACCAGAAAGTGCTGCTGGACACAGGGACGATAGAGAGACATGGGAGGACACGTGGAGACACTGGCCAGGGACTGGGCTAGGAAGGGAGTGCATTGACCTGGTTTATTGGAGGATTAGACCCACCTTTCCATGCTTTCAGGTTTCCTTTGTTTCAGAAGGGCAGCATAACACCACCCCTCCTCAGGGCAATGGCAACCAAGAGTGCCCCAGAGCAGCTCTTCCCCTCCCAGCACTCAAGTTCAGCTTTTTTGGTTCAGACAGCAGATTCAGGATTTTCCTCTTAAATAACTAAGGGATAGCTTCATTTCAACCTATTCCAGGCATCCATGGATTGTCAAACCAGCACCCTTGCTTCCTCTCAGGCACTCAGAGAGGAAAGATGCCTCCAAAGGGGGAGCCAGCCTGTCCCAAGAAGGCGTTGAGGAGCCACAATCTCCACTGATGGACATCAACAGACAGCATAAATCCCTCCCAGCACGTCTCCTTTAACAAGGAGGGCTGAGCCTGTGGTGTGCCAGTGTCCTACATC
The DNA here is from genome assembly GCF_000687185.1 of Egretta garzetta. NCBI lineage: Eukaryota > Metazoa > Chordata > Aves > Pelecaniformes > Ardeidae > Egretta > Egretta garzetta. Next base: position 1,299,345 of record NW_009260594.1, on the reverse strand, counting down.
CTTTTCTAAGCAGCCAGTGCTCCTCTCCAAAACAGAGCACAACCTCACACAGCAATCTGTACCACCTCTCTCAGCAAAACTGGGAACCACTGGTACCAAAAGAAATCCCTCTGAATCAGTTTGTCCTGAATATAACCCAAAGCAACATTGCTGAATTGCAATGGGCTGAGGGACAGATTTTTTAAAGGTGTCTGAACACCTAAAAATGAAAAAAGGGCATTAAGTGGGATTTTTCAGAACTGCCTTAATTGCTTTAATTTCATCTCCAGGATTTTATTTCCTTCTGAAAATCCTCTTAGGTGCGTATTTGCATCTTTAGGCACATTCTGCAAATCTGGGCTATACTGCATAATGAGTTTTCTTTCCTATCTCTTTTGGTTGAGAACCACACATTTGCCTAAGGAATTCTCTGTGGAGCTGAAATCTGTTAGGATTATAAATATAGGCTGAGCTGGGAACAGGCATTGGAAACTGCCGTGAAGACTATGTACAGAAAACAGTGATTCTAGTCACACAAGATACCTGATATAGTTGGCAGGAAGGCAAAGCTAAACAAATGCAGGTTTACATTTTACTATTTAAAGAATAAAATATTCAACTTGAGTTCCATTAACACCTGTCAGGACTTTGGTACATACTCAAATCCACATTTCTAATTTTACTGCTAAATAATCCCAAACTTGGCAGTTAGAAGGTAAAGCAAAATACCCAAGCTAAACATCTGAAGCAAATTGTAGCTCTCTGGAAGAGCCCTTCTGCTGTATAAATGAAGGTCATATGTATAAATGATTAGAAGCTTAAGGAAATACATCTTCTGCTTTTCTAAATTGATAACACACACATATTGCATTAATATTCCCACATCAATTATTGGACATGTTCCCTGCTGTAAGAAAAATGATAATTTTTTTTTAATAATCCCTTGGAATAATATTCTTACACTAGCACAATTAACCCTTGCCATGCAGAGGGAAAAGAGGTTGATTTAATAAACTACATCCCAGAAAAGCAGTGCATTAGTCCCTGGAGATGCTACCACTTGGGAGCACCCTCATTCTGGGGGATGGTCAACAAGATGCAAGAGTCATCCTTTCCTTGATGAGGAAGTACCAGAGGTGACAGGTCCTTGTGGGGACAGAGCGGGGGGGGGGAGCATCCCATCTATGTTGGCTGTGGTGTTACAGCCACGGCAGCTGCACTGATGGCAAACCTGGGGGCTCTGTTTATCAGCAGCAAAATAAACCCAACAACATTGCAGAAGACTCTCTAAACTTATTTTCTCTAAGGGGCAACTCATGCTTGGCAGCAGGCGCGGGGCAAGGTCTCACCCCAGCAATGTGGAGGACCCCCAGGTTCCCAGGCTTCTGTAACAAATGGACTGCCCAAACCCTGCCGCAGGACTCACCGCTGAAGTCAGGGGAGGGTCAGGGCAGCCGTTGCCGGCAACCGTCACCCCTTTGGCTGCCGCTAAATCACACATGCCAGAAAGAACTTAATCCTAGGGCTCATAAAAATACTTCTGAAACACATTTTTTTCCCCTTCGAAGAACACCAGATCTCTCTAAATACCAAGTTTTTTCTATAAATGTTCCCAGGCTAAAATACACCTGGAGCCATCTTCATACATATGGCTATTGTATACATGTATCCCATTATACCCTGACCGCCCAGTGCATGGCCGGACACCCCCCCATTTCAAAGGGAGATGGTCTTGGCACGGACATGAGAGAGCCCAGCTCTGGTGCTCCGTGCAAGAAGATGTCAGAAGAGTTACCAATTCATCACAGCTGACGCTGAGCACAGCAAGCACAAAAATGCAAACAGTATTTATCACTTCTGACAGATTCCTTTATTTTCTGCTTTTTATTAGCTGACATAAAGTTACGGTCTTTTTGTCAGAGACAACAGTCATTAAAAGAAGGGGGGGGGGGGAAACCCAGGAAAATAATTTCCATTGAAAATAATTTCCATATTTTTATCAAGCATCAGAACACTGTGACAGATTGAGGCTATGTACAAATTGTAATGCCAGTTTCAAATTTTGCAAGACTGTAGCCACAAATGCCACATTTTCTTGTCTCAGTGGATGGAGGTGTGTGCAGACTTACAGGAAAAGGTACGGGAAATCACTTGCCTATTGAACACCACCTTCCCTGCACATCTCCAGTTGATTGCCCTGGACTTCTCTGATATTTCTCTTTTCTCACAAGAGGGAGCTCCGGCTCTGGAATACCGGTATGAAAATGTCCTGCTTCGCTGCTTCTGAAAACACCCATCTTGTACCCAAGGTCGGGCTTACAGGGCTCCTTTTGCAGTTAAAAACCCATCACCAAGAGCTTGAATCTCAACATGAATTTCAATGATCAAAACATTGCCATTGTCACAAACTTTTCCAGCCATTTTCCAAGCAAATTTGATGGTTTTGAACAGAGTAGTTCAAAAAGCGTAGTGATTGTCTAATATTTTTGTTCCTGAAAAATCAGATGGGCTTTACAGCTAAGCAATGAAATCTGATCAGTCAGAAGTAATAAAAGGGCCAAGGAATTAGATAACAAGAATACTAATGTCCCTCATCAGTATTTTTCCTCCCAGCAAATCCCAGTTAACGCAACATTTTGCACAGACTGTTTGCTTAAACACCCACCCCACCCCCCCATCAAGGTCCACTCCTGCCTCTTGCTCAGGCTCATAGATACCTCTGTGGCTGGCCACGCTGGGCACAGGGGAACAAGCACACAAGCACAGGCACCAGTGGCCCCGGCCACTGCTTTCCATCACAGCTGAGTGAGGGAAGAGGGAAAAGCCCCTGTCCATGGATAAGGTTAAATTGCAGATGCAATCCCCATACACAGGACAACTGCAAGTCTGCCTGCATTTGGACTGACAGCCATGGAGGGTAGCTTTAAAAAAACAACACCAGTTTCAAAGCAAAGTTGTGGGCAGCTACCATGGATTTCACTGGGAGATATTTGGTAGCTACAGTATTTTTGACCCTTCTGTGTATGGAAGGTTATTCCACACCTTTGCTACATTGGTGCTTAGTGATGGCCTGCTACCTCCAACCTATGTATATCTATTATCCAACGGGCACGCTTTACACTTCATACTGTTGCTTTTCCTCCCCACTTCTCTTTGTGTACACTGTAAGACCAGCCAATTTTTCCTACATGATTTTTCAGTCTGAACTGATGTCACCAGAGGATTGTGTTAGCACACCTTGGATTTCTGTGCTGATCTCATTTATTAACAATATTAAGAAAAAAGTATCTTTCCAAAAGGATTCCTATTGTAACACCTCTCCCACTCAGCTCTCCTCCTTCCAACACAACCCAGGTGGCCCCACACAGCCGCTGCACAGTTTGGGGGCTTAAAAATAAGTTATTGCAACATCCAAAGGCAGAGAGTTTATGTCAGGAACACTTCAGCACCCAGAAAACTGTGTTGGTGCAAAATCCAAACTTGGACTGCATGTCCTTGAGCTCCCTCTGCTGACCCCATGATTATTTACATGTACAAAAACATGGAAGTGCTCTGCTATCACGACGATGCCCATCGTATCTCCAGTAACCCAGAGATGCATCCCCAGGCTGATACCAGGTGCACAGGGCTCCTCTGGGGCAGGGAGCAGAGGAATGTGCTGAAGGCTCCTATTTTCTAGAGAAACCGACCCAGGATGGACCCCTCCAGGCAGGGGCAAACGCCCCTCATGAACCATAGGAGCAGGCAGCAGTGAGTGGGGGAAACGGTCATGCAGCTCAGTGCCCTCCTTGCACAGGGCTCTGGATCAGGCCCCAACAGCTGGGCATCCCACAGGAGCTGCCAGGCAAAGTGGCACATGGCCAGGCTGCAGGGGCAGATCAGTTCCTTCTGATGTACTCAAAACAACAAATCTGTCTTGAAAATATAAATCTGCAAGGATTTTCAGTGACCAGCAACCAAAAGAATTTTTTATTCATCTAAGCCTAAGGTTAAGAAGGCATAAAGGCTGTGTGGCAGCTCTACTGTGGAGTCAGTATAGCAATTGCAACAGCCACTTTGCAGTCTTACATTTTATTCGTTGCATACTGAACTAAGTTGGAGTAATTAAATGCAGTATATATCTGTGACATAGTGTGAACAAAAATATAAAAAAGATTAAAAGACGACTGTGGAAAGCTAGCGTGCTCCTCACATAATTAAAACAAGTTGTTCAAAGGCTGTTGCTTGCCTGCTAACACAGAGGCTCCAGGCAGGTTTGCAGGCTGGAAACAACAGTCCTAGTCTCAGACGGCTCTGCCAGAGCCAGCAAGGGCACCCGGGAGTCACTCAAGAGCAGTATTTGGGGCCTCTCTGCCTTGCCTTCTTTTGCATAACCC
>NW_009260594.1:1276786-1294566 GCF_000687185.1 Egretta garzetta | reverse complement strand
CTTTCTCCCAATTTTAGAAAATAATTTTATATCTGTGGATTAAGGGTCTAAAATTATCTTACTGCCTTCCTATTCAGCTCAGGTCTGTTTAGTTAAGACTATGATTAACTGTGAGAGGGAATGTGAATTTGGTGTTGGCTAAAGGCTTCTTCCAGACAATGATAAAAGTCTGTCTTTAAAAATAACTGTTTTTCTCACAGTCTATTGCAAATACTGTAGTTAATGCAAAATGGTTTTTGAAGTACTATTAGCAACACATAAAACCTTTAGCCATGGAATAGACTCTCTAATCCTATTTTATTTTTTCTATCATACGCTATTTCTAGGAAACATTTCTTATATAATAAATACAGAATATTTCATTGCAGCAATATTTCTGAATTGACATTTCTATTATACAGTATAAAATACTATGATCTATGATACTAAATACATTCTTCGATATTATGTCAGAAAAACTGGTTTTTTTCCAATAAAACTAATACCCTGCTTCCTTTCTCAGATTCATTTTAAACACCCAGCAGATTCCAAAAGTTACAACTTAAACACTTGAAAAAATCCAAAAGACAGAATTCACCATCTCTTTAAACTTAAGAATATAAAACCCACATGTCGACATCTAAATAAAAACTGTCAAATGTTGAACTTTTTGCCAAAGTGGTTCTTTTAAGTTCTATAAAATCAAAGTATACAAAACCAGATAAAGCTCACTTTGGGGGGAAAAAAAAAGTTCTGCAGCTCTTACTGAGTAACTTTTTTCCCCTCTCAACTTGAAATTTTAGGGAAAAGTTAATCTGGCTGGTTGCACGTGTTGAAGCAGCTACCTGAATTCAAGTCAGCTCTGAATTGAAGTTCCAGTGTATTTTAGCCAGAAAAATTCCCCAACCAAGAGATCTTTTTGTTTATATCCCAGCACTTTGCAGCGATGCCCAGGCCTGTATTTGCAATTCACACTGCTAATCTGTGCTGGCCGTCGCCAGCACTGTCTGCGCTCAGCACATACCGACCCCCAGCAACTGCCCTTGCAGCTGGAGGCCCCGATACATCTGCAACACAGCCAAGCAAACTACACCTTTGTTTACTTAGTGATGCAATGAAAATCAAAGGAAAACTGGCAAATTCAGACTTGCTATGCTGGGAAATTCATTATTTTCTAGTATAGCTGAAAGTACCTTGAACAACCCTTATTTAGGGATTATGTTGGTGGAAACAACTGCTACCCAGGAGCAATCAGTAAACCTTCCTGGCCACCTTTGTAAACTTTGTAAGAGGCAGAGCCTGTTGTGTTGGGTCTCTAGCTTTTGCTTTTCCAGCAGTGGAATTTCATCTGCAGGCAATATTAGCAGAAAAAGCCCGTGGAGTTCAAGCAAAGCTTGCAACACAACTACCACCTCTCTGCCATTAAAGCTGCTGGTCTTCATCTTTCTAGCAAGAAGGAGAAAAGAGGCTGAAATGTGCAGGTAGGTGATGGATCTGCATCAGCCAGTCTTCTGCTTCCAGGACTAAATTTCTTTATGCTAATGTGCAGTTTCCCATCTTGTAAGCTGGCTCTGACTTGACTGCACAATGAGTAACAGGAGGCAGCGCCAAGCATTTCCCTTCCAACCACCATCCTGTGACAGCAGCAGTCAACATTCGCACTGGAATTCAGTATTACGGAAAGAATGGAAAAAAGCCTGTCAGGGAACAAATGACCTTAACTGAAGAAATGTCCCTGATCCATTCACTGTTCCAAAACAACACAATTTTCTCCCTGATCCTCTGCATACCCGGTCCTCCCATGAAACCTTGTTTTAAAATCAGCCCAAGTGGGACACAGAAGTTTAGATGTTGATGTTTTTCCCTTGAACTGCTTAGCAAAGTAGTTTACTTCTCAGAAATTGGTGGAGCAGGGATGAGCTCAAACACAGGGGCAAATTATTTTTAGCGAGGGAAGTAATTCAGATTGTGAATGTACCTTACTGCGCGTGTGCACTTCTATATTTACGTTCCTTTTTGTAGCATCTAGAAGTTATGCCTGGCACACATATCTTAAAATTAAATGCTGCATTATTTCTCCAAAAGAAACCATAATGGTCTTTTGTAAATAATTTTATCTACTGTTCAGCATTTTACTAGTCTTGCTACATTATACTATAGCATTTATTGTTTTACAAGTTTTAGCGTTCTCTGGTGGGAAATGCTGTAAGAACATAGAAACAAATAATTTTTTTTCATGTACTGAATTTATAATAAACATGGGACTCAACAGACAGTTACTCAAGCTGTAAGCCATTTGGTTTGTGTCAGGAAAAATGCTGGTTAATCAGGACAGCCTCCTGTTCTGCACTGGCTAAACGAAGGAAAACATACACAAAGTTAAACATCTTTCACTCTCTATATAGGACTTTACAGCTAATACAGCTTAGCAGATTGCCCAGCACTCCCCCAGACCTCCTAGCCTGATCCTTTAGAGATCATGTCTCAGGAGAACAAGGGTGACAAGCCTGGACAAAAGCGTTTCTCAGCTCCAGGGATTCACTCCAAAAGCGTCTGCAAGTCAGTCCTGCTCTGCGCCACCTTGTGCTGGCTCTGCCCATGGGGTTTGCCAGGACTCTGTGGCACATTGCATCATACTTCCCCTAGCCCGGAATGGCCCAGGATGGCCCAGGTTGAACAGTTCATAGCGCCAAATGGAGCTTCTAGCACAAAACACTGCTTACAGTCTGATGGAGGTGTATGTCACTGTGTCAGAGCTCAATGTCAACAAAAGAAGGTTTCAGTTTTTCATGTACTTCTACAGTGCTTAAGACTTAAGGTTTTTATTTTTCTGAAAAGTAAGACAATTTACAAACTGCAGGTACTTCCCCCGGTATTTTGGGCATTTTTGTATGCTGCTCACAGTCAGATGGCTTACTACTGTTATTTCTTCTTTTATTTTCTCTCTAGTTTCCTCTGGGTTGGTTTTTTTTGCCTTTTCCCTGCACCGTGAAGCCACAGGCTCCTATTATTGCTTCACCTTTTGGGTATTTTCTGCCCTCAAGGTGTTGGTGGTTTAAGCTCTACATGAGCAGAAAATGTAGCTCTTTGAAGAGTTAACAGACCTTCAACTCTAAAAAACACCATTTTGTAGGTGCATGAGTTTTCTTACCACCACTTTTAAGGTTCACTGGGCCAGAGGGATAGTGTCACAGCAAACAGAAACAAAAAACTTTGAGTTGATCTCTGCCAGAGTGGGGGATACCAGATACCTGGACATTGTACTTGGGGAGACTCATTAACAACCAGAAAAACACATTTTAATTTTTGGAAACTTTTTTTTTCCCTACTGGATCTTGTCATTAGTGCAGCTGGTAAGATATCCGCCTTGCCTGGGGGCAAAGACCAGCAGACTAGGGGCCTAAGGTGGGCATATGGGGGGGATAGGTCGGACTGAGCGCCAGAGGCACGGCCCCAAACAAAGATTCATTTTTAATCTGGTTATTTGAAAAAGTTTTTTCTAGTCACTATGCTGCCATAGGGGGATACACGCCTCCCCCCCAGCAGCACATATTTGCCAACATTTCATCAACTTCCTTTCTGAAATAGAAACTGTCTTTTTTATATGATCTCTCTCAGTATTGTTAATGAATTACCAACACTGATGTGGTATCTAACTGGTTATGGTGCTCATTACTAAAGATTTCAGATCTGATTTTCACTGGCCTGCTTATGTTTATTTAATTAAAATTATGGTTTATTTCAGGGTAATATCTGTTAAATGTTACTTTCCAGTTCACTTTTAAGATATTTTGATAATGGAAAACACATGACATTCATGGTGTGCACTACAGCCTTTGCTTATCCCATATAAAATACTATATTTACTTCATATTCGTTGTGTTTAATATTCATGTGGCCCCTACCTGAAGCAGAAGTGGCATTTTGGAAGGCAAAACACTCTTGATGTGAATAAACCTCCTCCTCTACAGCAGTGGATTTGTGTGGGTTTGAATGAAACATGGGTAACACTTGCAGAGATTGCTTTTCCTCATGTAAATTATTATTATTAATAAACACAATAATTATTAACATAATGAACATTTTAAAAATAAAAAAAGCAATTCTCCAGTATTTTCCCATTGGCTCTGGAGAGATTTTGGCACTCTCTTGATGCCATGGGCAGGAGCTGTGGTCCCAGGAACGTTGGGCAATGCCCACTTTGCCAGTTGAGGACAGAAGCCAGTGTGGTGCAGCTGCATGCTCTTCCAATATCCTACTTTTCTCACTCACTAGACATTCAGTAAGGGAAAGACACAGTAACACATTAAAACACTGCAGGAAAATAGCTATAATATTTGTCTGATGATTTAAACATCTGTGATATTGAAAGTTTTCAGCAATTGGTTTAAATAGAATTATTTCTCTAGATGTGTACACACAATCTCTAGGATCAGTTTACCTATCACTTCAGATTGCCTGGTTATGTCTTTAAACACCTACTTAAAAATAACAGTTAAAGTCAGTAACAGTATTCAAAATAACACAATCTGCAAAATAGATAATAGTAATGAAACCCATCAGCCGAAGTAGTTTATTCTTTTCAGACTCCACCTCCCCTTTGCAAATAGCAGCTTTGCACAAATAGAATAACTCTAGCATTTCACATACCTCACTGTGCCTGCCCTCTAGTACATTAATCCTTGCTTCTTGCAGAGCTTTGTGTTAATAGAAACGTGGACTAATTACCTCCCAAATTACCGACACACATCATCAACCAAAAAAGTATTAGTACTCCTCTTGTTCAGCCTGGCTCGTCTGCAAGCATATACCAAAACATCACCAAAAGCAAATTTTGAATGGTCATCTCCTGAAAAGAGACAAGATTGGCACTGGAGGTAATGCAAGAGAGATGGGGAAAAACGGATTACAGAGGCCAAGAGAGTATAACCAGGAGCTGATATGTGGGAGTTTATGATGTCTAGCTAATAGTTTTCTTTAATGAATATATTACTAGACAACATTTAAACACAACTTAGTAATAACTGCATATTAGAAATTGTCCTAAAAGCAATTACTTCAGGTCTAGTAAGTTAATATTAATTTAAGCCCAAAACAATGATGCATGAAGGTTTCCTGAGATGTTGTGGAAAGATAAACAGTATTGATGAAGATATTTTAGTGCTATGATACTCTTCTAAGTTTCTCTGGAGAAACCAGAGAGTCTTTGAAACAGTTAGAAATACATTATGGCAGCTCAGAAATGCTGCTGTCAGACCATGCTCCTTCAGAGAAAACAGAAGACACAACTTGAAAAAGGTGAGAGATGCATTTGACACTTCCATTTGTTTTCACACTGGCTTCTCAAACTACCTCAGCAATAATCACTAGATTAAGTAAAGCCTTACAAGTGCTAAAACTGGAAGGCATGGAAAGCAAAAAGAAAGGGAAGACAGTTTATGTCCTCCAGGCAGAGTTAAATTCTGGCAGATTAAATTGGAGTGAAAACATCTTGTCGATTAATTAGTGCCTTTATTATTTTAACTGACGTTATGCCGCACAGTGACCTTTTGTCAAACATTACGTACTGAATAAAGCTATAAATACCTCTAGAAGTTTTACTTAACAAGATTAAAGCTGAATAACACAACATATGATTGACGCTGCATGCTGGGACTCAGCATCCCAAACTGGCTCACGAGGCAGTTTCCAGTTACACACAGACGTCATCAATGCCTTCACAGAACAGTTGGCAAATGATGCTATCAGCAATATTTAATACAGCCACAGTCATTGTCCCTAGCAGCAAGTTTTTGCATCTATGAGAAATGATGCAAGTGAGGAAGCAATTCACAGCAAGCCGTTCCCAGGCGTTCCTTGGACAAGTTAAAAAAAAGGCTACAGTGAACCTATTGCTATGCAGGTTGCAGAGTGAGGTCCCTGATGATCAACAGTTTTTAAAGGCCAAACCAGAAAATTTAAGCCCCTCCCTGAAAACCTGGTGGGCAGATTCAGAGGAGAAAATCTGATTTGCTTGAGATAAAGCCCCAGAGGCTGTTGAGCACTCACAAGGAAAGGAATGGACAGTGTAGGATATGGATGGGCTGGAAAAAGTGCAACATGCTAGAGGACTCATCCTAGTGAGGACCTGCTCTTCCTAGGCAGGAGAAACTCAAAGCGACGCATCCTGGTGTAGAAAGGTGAGCAGTGAAGTAAATCGGAGCAATTGAAGGGAGCCAGAGCAAGCAGAAATGTAGGATCTAAATGGGAATTGTCCAAAACCTGAAGCTAACAGAATTGACACTGAGCCGTATTGTGCATTAATGTGCTAGATTAGCAGCAAGAAAGATATTCCTACAAAATGGGCATCTGAAGAGCCATCCTGAATGATCCCTGCTTCCCTATATAAGTCAGGCTGCAACAGAGGTCTGTGATCTAATATTGGGTTTTTTTAAAGTTCCTTTAGTCACAAGCCAAGTTTTCTTAAGTTTGTTCAGTACATGCACAAAATGCACCCAACACTACAACCCTCCAGAAAAAAAAGAGGCAGGTTCTGCAGGGGATTTTTCAGAATATGACACTGTCCTTCTGTGTTAGTGTTGAACTAATTCCCAGTTTGGTGCTGGGGAAATTGAGCTGCTGGAAAGATAATCTTTCATTTAAGAAATACGACCAAAATCTTGACCATTTATTATTCAGCAATTACCTCATGATACTTTAAAAGAAAGAAAGAAGAATTTTAATCCTAAGGTCTTGGCCAGCTTGCATTCTTCCTCACCAAAAGTTTCAACAGAAGTAATTTCTCATCTGTTGCATGTGTCAGGAGGGGAGAGCAGCCAGCCCCTGGCTGGCAGCAATGCTCCCCTCCCCACCGCAGACAGCAATTTGCCCCATGTTCAGCAGTTTTGTGCCTCTAAAGTGAAATGAATCAGCTGTAAAACTGGTTTAATAAACTGGATAAACCAGGCTTAAGGCTGCACAGACACCATCGGCTCCAGCAGTGTCACCAGGTGATGACAACACTAATAACAAGCTAAGAATTGGAACAGATAGAAGAAGAAGAGATGTATCTGAAAGCCAAAGAGAAACCTCTTTGTAATGTAGGTTTCTCGCTGGCACCAGTGCCCCCTGGGATAAGCAATTTGGATACAGCACTGGCGTTTGGAGCCAGGGAAAAGCAAGGACACAAACACAAGTCCCCCTCAAATGGCTGCAGTGCTGTGAGAAGCTTGGGGGGAAAGGTGGGAAGAGAGACAGAGCTGCCTCATAGAGGGAAAAGCCAAAGGGGTGAATCCAACATACAAGGAAATGCAGCATCAATTCTCTAACCAAGGCTGGCAACAGGTTACTGTGTGGATGCTACCAAAAGTAGCAAATGAAATATTTTTCATTAAAAATAATAAGCTGATGAACAACACCAAGGAAGCCTTACCTCCTTCTTCCCAAAATTCCACAAAACCACATACAGAACAAAACCCGAGGTGATATCCAAGCTGGCAATGAGATTCATTGGCTCTCAGCATCCTGCTCTGAGGAAATCTGGGCACCGAGTGCTGCCAGAGATTCCCCTCTTGTTGCTTTGGGATGATCACATCCATTTGGGAAGTTTCTCATGCCAGTTTCTCATTATTCCCCTAGGCACCACACTAGGGCCCGAGGCTTGTCACGACTTGCACCCCCTTGTTGGTGAAGTCTGGATGGAGCCCAAGCTCAGGAGCACCACAACCTTCACCTGGACTTTCCCAAGTGCAGAGGATGTTCCGAGCTTTGCCTTGTCTAACAGAGATACATATTAATGGTGACACACATAAAAGACAAATCAGAAAGCTTAAGATATAATAGTCACCTCACTAAATGGAATTTTTGCCCCAAGGACAGACTAGGAGAAGACACACCATGTGCCTGATGCCAGCTGCACCATTTAATGCATTAGAAGTAAATACTCAAATGCTGCTCTAACAAGCCTGGTGTAAACACCCCCACAGAGTAAACCAGATACTCAAAAGACCAGCTAGGCTCAAAGGTGGGCCAGAGAACTTGGAAAAATTCTCAGTTGTTAAAAATAATTCACTTCTTAAATCAGGAGAGAGACAATGCTTTGTCCCTGCAAAAGCTTGCAGTTGTACTCCGAGTTCAGCCTGAGCACACTTCTTTGGATATATATGGTATTGTAAAAAAATTTTTTTGTATCTACAAGCTTTGGTTCCCATTTGTGTCTAATTCCAGTTCCTTTCTTCAACCCTCTGCTGATTTTGTTCATTTTGCCTATTTATTTTTCAGAGCAAAAAGACGGCGTTTTTGCAGCCTGTGGCTTAACTAGGTCTTGAATTTGCTCTCACTGCACACTAATGTAACACAAATAACAACCCATGATAATGATATACAAGTGCCTTATGGATGATATATTCCTGGCCAAAGATGAGGAGCAAACCTCCATTTTCAGGCTTCCAGATTTCCAGTATTTGATAACAGTGAGTGATGCAATTGCCTTGCCTTAAGTATCCCAGAGGGATAATCTCTAAAAAGCCCACAACTAACTCCACTTTTGACCATCTGAGAGGGTTTGGGGTTTTTTGTTTTTTTTTTTTTTTTACTGTACCTGATGGAGAGCTGGGCACATAAGCAGGATGTGCATAAAGGCTGGGCTGCACAGTGATATAAAAGAAGTCAGAAGCGCAAAGAAACTTCAGCAGCTTCAGTAAATTCAGTATCTGAGCCTGAGTTCGTTCAGTGTCTGGGTACAGTTGTTACACAAGCAGACATTCAAGTGCAAACATTAAGCTGTGAAGTGTCTCACTACTTGCCAGGTCTTCCCACTATGCAAGAGTTTGCATTACCGAACATTTAATTACAGTGTTTTGACTAGAACCAGCTTTTTCCTTTCAGCCAAGCAGAAAAGTAACAGAGTAATTAAAGAAGTAATGAAAACTCAGTAAAAATTCCTTAAGCCAAAGACCCACATTCAGTTGTGATTTCAAAGAGCATATGTTAAGGAAGACTCCTGCTCACTGTCATTTAGCAGGTTGTTAAAAAGTTTAAAAAATGAAATAAAAGTTAATACAAGTTATGACTTTTTTTTTCTTTTGTCTGATTTTTTAACTATCTTTTCTACTCGGAGCAGATATAAGAGCACAAACCACAGTCAGAATAGTAACTTACAGAATTTCATCCTGTGGCTTACAAAATTATTTTATGCAAAGAGCCATGGTGGCAGAATTCAGGCCCAAAGCTTTCTAATATTGATTACACTCACAGGTAGTTGCTCAGAAAAAATCTTCCTAGGAAGTGTGGCTGATGTTTCAGTATGCTAGACTCGTTGCATTGAAAAGCAGCAAAGAAAGCTTTCTTTCATGGCATTGAAAGGTGCTGAAAAGATGATGGTAATTTAAACCATCATCACAAAATATATCCAGCCTTATGCAGATAGTCATGTGAATTTACTTTTGCTGTCAAAAGCTTGTTTTTAAAATAAGCCTTGACTTAGGGTAGCATGTAAAATAACATTTTAGAATGTAATCTTTAGGCAGTAATCAAAGTCCTATTCCTCATCTGCAGTCAAAGTCCTAGTACTTAAAAACATTAATTTAGTCTAGTGTTTCTTTCTTTTATGGGAATTTATAAAATATTATATAGGAGAAACATAGCAATCAGGCTTAGCCCAGAATATAATGGGCTTTTAGATCCTCTAATGAGTTGTGTAAGAACAGTGTACTAAGAAAAGTCATGCATGTCATACGTCTCTCCCTCATTGTAAAACATTGTTCTTAGATTTTACTGCAGCCAAAACAACTTTATCTTTTTAATTGAAGAAAAAAAAGTTATCCAATTACACTAAGCTTATGTGGGAAGAATATGTTCTAAGTTCTTGAAATCACATTGCAACACCAGTGAATTAAAAGAGGCAGGAGTGCAGGTATATGAAAGTATCAAGCAAGTTGAGTAAAGCTGAGGCTACCCTGATGCTTGCTGGTGCCAGCTGATGCTCTCTCATGGATGCAGGGGAACAAAATCACCAAAAAGTAGGAAAACAGAGGTGATGGCACCTAACACTGGGGCAGGCCAAGATTTTAAGGGAGCTGACGAACAAAAGGGAACACAGGCTAACGAGCTTCACTGAGTCCAACTACTCCACTTTGCTCCCTGCCTGGGCATGTCATGGTTGTCATGTAATATCAGCACCAGAAGACACCCAGCTGCCTGGAGCTGACAGGAGAAATTCACCTGTGCAGACACTTGGGTCCAGCCCCAATCTCTGGGCACATCCATTTGTCAGCACTCCCACTAGTTCTGTTCCCCTGAAGGCAGTGGGTTATGTTGGACCTGGCTCTCACATCACAAAAATCTCAAAATAAAATACTATGTCAAAAATATAAAATCCCACCTTTTCCTGGGAAGTAAACACCATTCCACACACCAAGTCCCTGGAGGAGCGGCTGTATCCTCAGTATACAGCCCCACAGCCTGTGCCTGCCATTCCCTCCCAGCACTGAGCATCACTGAAACTGCAGAGCTGACTTCAGCTTTTATGCATTATCTATAGCACAAAAAGAGGGACCTCAGTGGCTTTACTCCCACATAACAGCAGAGCTGCCCAAGCTTTAGGTAACAAAGCCACTTCAGGTGTCAAACTGCTTTGCGTTGTCACACTTCATGCTAAAAGTGTCTCAACTATTTGGGACATGGAGCAGAGAAGTGGCATAAAATAAATATGTAGGGTATGTTTAGGACTATACAGCTCCAATTCTAGTAGCCACCAAATAAAGAATAATTTTAGTTTATGGTTTCAGGTCTGCTCTTAGAAAAATGTGAATCTCTGTCCATTTTGTTATGATTTGTTGTGGGGTTTTTTTAAGATTCATAGTGATGAATACAGCAGGTCAGAATCTGAAGACACCCACATACTGTTCCAAGCAAATGCTATTTCAGTCAGTCAGACAGCTGCAGTGAACAGCTTTTCCTAGCAGGGCTGGCTTCAGACACTGCATACTTGTAACAAGCTAAATCCCACCATTAAGAGGTTTAGCCCAGCTATGATTGTCAAAAGCTGTCTATCACAAGGCCTATTTCTCCCGTATTCAGAGAATTAACAATTAAAGTACTTTTTGACGTGCTAAATGAGATTTTGGGACACTTAACAAGAGTTGGCTCAAAAGTGCTACCTCAAGAAATATAAAATGCCAGTAGTGTTGACACTGTATGACAAATTATATGTTCCTTAATACACTGTGTCACTCCATTCAGTTTTATAATTGGCACTGACTGTAGCTGAAATCTGATCCAAAGTATACAGAATTAACTGGCACTTGTTTTGTCCCTCTTAGCATTTTCTAGGCTACAGATCTTTGTAAATATTTACTTAACAGGGTGGCATACTAATTTTTACCATAAAATATACATGTCCATATCTGTAATGATATAATAAATTTTTTTCTGTCAGATGATGGGCTAGCTGTGTACAGCCAACTTAGACTGCAACTGATGGGAAACTGCCTTTAGATTTTAAGTGAAGAAAAACCTATATATAAAGATTACTGTACCCTTTGACTTCTGCCAACCTCATTAAAACTATTGAAATTACAGAGGTTATTAGCCACCCCATACTTGCTCAGCAGAAAGATTTTCAAGGAACCATTGTTCCAGGGAGAAGTACTGTCAGCATTAACTCTGGGGTTGCACCAATTAAAACTCCTATTCAATACCCTCTTCTCCTGCCCTGGACAGTGGTGTATGATAGTCCTCATGGGCCTCCCCCCATGATTTTGTCTTTTTGGTCTTGATAGCATTCTGCCACCTAACAGCATGTACCCTGTCGTCTGCTTACTTTTTGCAACTGAGTTTATTTTGCATTTGCTGGCTCCCTGGTGATGAGGATTTTGTAAACCTCTGTTACGTCCATACACTAAAGTCCTAATCAGCTTAATCTCTCCTAGCATGGAAACACATCAGTTGTTCTGGCTACCTATCCCCTCTCTCTGGGTCAGCCTCAAGCCACAGAGGAAGAATCTCTCGCTTCCAGGAGCTGCCCTGCCTCTCTCCAGCTCCAGCTCCCCGTGCTTGGGGAAGCGTTGCAAGGACAGGCAACAAAGTGCCGGAAATTCCCATGGATGTTGCGGGGATCAGAAGTCAGGATACTACCTCCCCTCTGCCATCCCTTCCCCCAAACAAACCCACATCTGGACACAAATGACTCACTAATCCTATTAGAAAACAGCATTTCAGGCCCATGCTGTAGTCCAAGCTCCATCTGCATTCATAGTAATGTAATTCAGGAGTGACCCAGATTTACAATTGATAAACAGTGATGTAATGCTAGTATGAGAGAAGAATTACTTCCTCATACGTATATATACACTTATATATATAAAAAGAAAACATTTCTGTTTCTTAGAGAACATTGAAAACTCCTCAAATAGCCTCTCAGTAGCAAAATAAAAGCATGTGGCTTGCACTTTTCTGGAATGTTAAAATGCTATTTCCTTCTAAAGAGAAGAAATTCAGACTATGGTTGGTTTTATTTTCCCCAGAGCTGGTCAGAATCATCACAGAGATTTTCAGAAGTCTTGGAAGCACAGAGCTCTCCCTGGCACACCCACCAGGATCACTGCTTGCAGGTTTGTGTTTGGACATTAATTTTAGAACCATTTCCAAGGATTTTTTAACTGGGCCTGAGGATGTGCCAAACAAGTGAAACTTATTACAGACTCAAGCTCCTAGCATGAGAATTATTTGAAAGGGGGAAAAATCTGCACTGTTTTTCATTTAGAAAGAAACAGCATTTTGGTTTCATTTTGGTTTCAGATATTTTCAGGAATTAGAATTATTCCTATATACCTGACCTCTAAATAATGCTGGTCTTGTTGATGAAAATGACAGTTCTAATATTTCTTAAACATCATTTTCTAAGAGAATGTGTGCTTATTGCCTCAACTCTTTCTCATGCAATTATTTGACAACACTTCCTGGCAGTGCCAGATCTAGCAACATTTTGGAGTGCAGAACGCAATGATCCCCTGAAAGACATGGGCAGCACCCAGGTTGGATTATGTGACACCCAGCATGTGCATCAAGCCACATGCAGGACATGTCCCCAGACATAAAAGTGGAAGATTCCTGGGCCATGATGAAGGTTCATCTCAGTCCTACAGCCACCCTATGTCATCACTATATTTATTTATTTATTTTTTATCATAATCACTTGGGCTTCTGGGTAATTGGAACAATTAGGGTGATTAATTGCATGTTTGCAATCAAAACAGAAGACCAGGGAGGGTTACATTACAGGCTAAATATTTTCAGAAAACTCTATCAGCTGGTAGACATAACAAATGCGATCAGCCCAATGCAACATGAAGCTGCACACATTGTGCAAACTGGTTTGCTCTGGAACTCAAATCTCCTTAAAAGAAGCCAAAGTGTTTAAAAAAATAAACTAAGTCAGAGTGCATAGGGGGAAAAGAAATATTGACATGTGAGGCCGCTGTACTTCTAACATAAAGAAACATTGTTTTCCCTTTGGTCATTTTATTGTCTAAATAGAAAGTGCAAAGCACAGGAGAAAGCACACAGCAAGGCAAAGTGCACAAATGAAGGTCATTAGCTTTTGCTTGGAAGCAATGAGTTACACTGAAAGGAAAATTAGAAAAGCACACAGTGGGATATTTGCAATACAGACGTTCCTTAATGACAGCAAGAAGGCCAACTAACCTGCCTGCCACAACAACTCAGACACCAAGGATTTTGGAGAGGGAGGTTAAACCCAAGAACAGAATATACTCACACTGAAAGTTTGCTTTGTTGAACCCTTGCTTACAAATCTGGGCTTTCATCTTCTACTCATCAGTATGCTACTGAAATGCTTAAATACAGCTTCAGCCAACGCCTCTCTCTGAATTTCTTTGCAACTACCTCCAAAGATCCACTTTAAGTAAACTGAGCACAAATGCTTACTAGATACACTTTCCAAAGAAGAAACAAGAATCAAGAATAGGCATTGCTCATCCCTGCCCTTAAAGCCATGCCAGTGTATGGCAGAGCGCAAAATTCCCTGGAAGCAAGGGGATGTCCTGGATCTCCCACAGCCATGCCAAACACAACTCACCTATCAATGTTGCTATCATGGCAACCATCTTCCTGGCTGTATTCCTGGCAGCTTCCAGTGGTGTGTGATAAGCTCAGGTGTGCTCTGCAGAAGGGCTGCACATCTCTGAGCAGAGCTGACCAGACAGGGCATAGGTGCACACCGAGGCAGGCAGACTTCTGTCAGCTCATGAGCCACAGCTCTTGCCACCATCAGCACAGAGATTTCTGCCCCACAACCCCACACAAACATGCCCTTGGGCAGCTCAGTCCAAATTGATCTTTAACATCAATGACTCTATAGGATCTGGTCCCTGGTGCTCATCAGAGTCTTATCTTTGCCTGAGCCTTTACCAGGCTGCTCAGTGAGGTGCACTATAAAATTTCTACATAAATAAAAAGCCAGCTTCTTATATTGCCCACACTACTGCATACTTGCTTGGTTACACAGAGAAAGAAGTGAATAGTGAAAGGTTTTATGTTCCATTTGTATGATTGGAGACTGTGTTTTAACACAAGCACTGGGGTCACAGGGCAGGAACACGGTGTTTTCTTTCCAGTCAGCATGAAACTTACATTTATTAGATGCGTATTTTCTGCTATTTGTTTTAAGTCTATTACTTTTTAACTCAGTTCAACAATGCTGGAAAACCTGGTAAAATATTCCATTTTGTTTAATCAACAGGAATGTAATGGACAAATATTTGAAATTTAAAATAAGAGTATATTGCAATGAAAATATGTTCATTATTCCAGTAGGTCTGTCTTTTTGATTCCAGACACTGCCAAGTGTTTGTGTCTCTGCATTTGGGAAATCTGTATTAAACATTTCTCTCTAGTTGAGAAAAGTCTCCTCAATGCCAGTGTTTCTTGTGATTAATTACTGAAGAAATTGTCTTTTATTTTTAATTTAACTGCAGAATTTTTGTCAGACTCATTAAACTGCCAAGTCCTTACCTGTTTAAGAGAATAAGCAACATGAATGTGTAAGAGTAGTGGAGGGCAGCGGAACTGTGCTGAGGTACACACCAGTAGTATTTCTGTACATTCCCTCCAGAAGAGGCCCATATTTTCCATACACATTTTCAGGTTTCATCACATTCAGACAAAAAAAAGCAAAATTAAAAGACTGGTTCTTGTGCAGTCAAATGTATATCTATTACCAATCCCAACCAGGTTAAACGTCAAACTTCTGAATGCATTTTCCTGCATCCCCCACCTTGGAGGCTCACTTACTACACAGGGTCAGGCTTCCTATAACTCCTCGTAGCTGCATTAGCCCCAGCCCACAGAGTGATTCTGTACTGCCACCACCTTCTCCGCAGCGGGGACATGAAAGAGCTGCTGTAGCAGCTGAGGCCACCAGGAGCCCCACACTTCTGCCAGCACCTGGGTGCAGCCTGACTGGGACCAACACTCTTGAAGATGGGAGTTGTGGACACTTCGGCACCACTCAGTGTTGTCAGGTAGGACTCCAGCTAGGCTGAGAGTTGCTCTGTCCTACTTGTCATCCAACCACATTTGTGACTGTTCTGCATTTAGACACCCATCTTCCCATTTGTTAGATTTCCCACTGAATGACAGTCATTTATAATATACATATGAAGGCTTTGAATTTACTTCCTTTAGCTACAGTTGTTACTTTTTAACACAAATGGACTTGCTGTTTCAGCGGAAGAAGCAGCTTAGACCAAACTTTGCATTCAAATATCCAATTTTCTATGGGGATACTAACTTCAGTTTGATCACTGCAGAAAAGGCAAAGAGAGTGACCCTGACAGCCCACTTCAATGGCTAAGTGACTGTACAACAAAAGGAATGTTCCGATTGTCATTTTGGTCACTATCATAATCTAGAGAAAGCATATGCTTATTGCTTTAATATTTCAGCACTTAATTCACCAGTCACACAGAAAAGTATTCTGAAGCCCATGGAGCTCTGACTTCATGTTTAAACCAAGTTCCAGAAAAATTAATATAATCAACAAGCACCAGTTCAGTGAGAACTTCTGAAAGCATTAGAATCATTAATGAAAATTTGACTAAAATGGGTATTTTTAAAAAAACACAAAGCCATTTTAATTCACTTCTCCCTTATTGTTCAGTACGCTACCCTTAACCCATTTACATATTGTAAAATACTCCTTAACAAGGAATAGAAAGCTAAAAATTCTGCTTTTTCTGACAAGACTTTTTTGTAAGCTGTAAAATATACAGTAGCTCTATTTAATGGGTGGTGTTCTAAAATAGTGAATAAAATTGGCTACTTGATGTTGCTCACACATACATTAAAAATGAACCACCACTTGGAAAAGATCTTATTTTCCCAGTCAGGACTCCAAAAACAGCCTCTCTAACATGTTATATTAACACAAGCAGTACCTATTCACACAGGTGGTGTTACCTGAGGGTACAGCACTTTGCTGAGAAGACGAAACTAACTTCTGATGATCCAGAAATTCCCGAGGGGAAGGTATCAGTCTGGCCACTTCATTTCAGTCACTGCTCAGGTTGAACAGTTCCATCACTAGTCACTCAAAACCTACAGATCATCCCCTCTCAAAACAGTTTGATTATTCTGCTTGCTGAAACTTTGCAGTGCATTGAGGTTGTACTTTCAAGCTTCTTTACTGCCAGAGACAGGAGTCCCAGTGAAAGTCTTGCTTTGATGGTAAGTGGTTCATGTAATGTTCAGACTCCAAGTTAAGGAAAACACTTAGATGACTGAGAGTTAGAGAACTGGTCCCACGTACAGAAGCTCTTGTTAACCGAAGCACCAGAGGCAGCCTCAAAGCATGGTGACTTAGATTTAATCTGCTTCTTGGGTTGATCTAACAAGGACACCTGCACCGTTGTAATTCGATGGCTTCTCATATAAGATGTAGCTCACTTACACCCAAGTCAGATATTCTGAACTGCATCAGTTCTGCATGCATTCTCCAAAGAGCGACTTAGTCCTGCTCCTACTGAGAAACTGCCCCTCAACATCACAATGCATGTGTGTTTTATACTTTTAACAAGGATTCTATTGAAAATGATAAATTCTGCTTTGGAATTTCCATTTCAGAATAACACTGCCGGGATATTCTAGCTAAACATCACACACTGTACGTAAGTTTGTGTGACTGCTACAAGGTCCCTGTTGGGTGTTTGTAGGCTCTGAGCTAGTGCCATTTCCTCTAGTTCTCCCTGATGGAGATCCTGCTCCACTGTGATACATTCTAGCTTTTTATCTGCAAAGGTTCTCCATTTCCTCATTCTCTCACTGAAGTTTGAAAACAGAATGCCATTTTTCTGGGAGGGAGGTTTATACCCTAGGAGAAAAAAAAAAAAAAAGCAGCACTTTAGAATTGCTTTAATTATAAGCTACTGCTCCAAAACACTAGCACAAGAGAGACGACGCAAACCAGATCTGTACGCAGGCTATACTTCCACAGGTTTATATTACACAGTTTTAACAGCTCTCAGACATCATTTTGCTGCAAACATTTCAAGTCCAAAAAAGGTCTGTAAAACCACTGACCTGATGAAACCAGGATAAGACGAGAATCAACTGCCTGACTTTACTCAGTAGGCCTGAGGTCAGGTACTTGGACAAAGCCTTCCTGACTCAGCTTCAACTACGATACCACCCTGCTTCATGAATCATCCACTAAGAGCTAGCTTATTTAATGTCTACTTAAAAGCTGTATTATTTAAACACTGTAATAATCACTAATCAATTTGACAAGCTTGAGCTTAGAGGAG
>NW_009260594.1:1275129-1276710 GCF_000687185.1 Egretta garzetta | reverse complement strand
TTACTATATAAATATATGTAACTCTCATGCAGAGAGGTCCTCAAAACCAGGGTCTTAAACTGAAGGTAACACAATATAGGTCAAACTGCACCAACCACCACTGAACATCCTCTAGAGAGAATGAATACCACTGTCTACTATACTGAAACAAATGGACAGTCATCACAGCGCATTGTTCTCTTATAGTGCCATTTCCTAAGTCCTTTTAGCAGGCAGATTGAGACTTGCCTACCCAAAAAGGCAAGTGCCTTCCTGAGCTCCAGTCTATTCTGTGGCACCAAGAGCAGTCACTATCCTCTGAACTATCTACTGCATGAGACAGACCACGTTTCACTTGGATTTCTTCAACCCACCCACCTGCATTTCTTCTAGAGAAACATGCTTATTTCTTTTAGACTTAAAGTAATGGAAAATTCACACCACCCTGTTTGTAATCTGTTCCACTGGTTAACTGTTGTCTTCTGAAGTTTCACTTTTGAACTTGGAAACTGGTGTAAACAAACCGAATTAGTTTAGCCAGTAAGAAGCACTGTAAAGACGTAAACTGTTCTAAAAAGAGTCAGATTTCATTTGACCTTGAATCTTCTTAGACTGAAGAAGTTCAACGTGAATAAGCACAAGTCTCACAGGGCTAACATTAGGGCTAAATGTCCATTATAGCTAAATTTAAGTCCAAGGAATCCAAAGCCACAAATAACTGTGTTGAATTACGTTAAAAATAAAGGTATGTTGGCTTAAGTCTTAAATGTTTCTCTTTCCTGTTTTTAAGCTACAGGGCTTTTTCTTTTAGACTTTTCAAATGGTGAAAATATTCTGAAAGCAAGAACTTTTTAAATGGGTATCGAATGTAAAGCTACATCAAGTACAGGTAACATGCGTTACAGGCTTGATTTATACCGTGAAAGGCAATGCCATTTATGCCTTCCAAAACTTGGTTTTTAACTGTAGTTATTACTTATTATGTAAGCGGTCAGATAGACACCTTATAACATGAACTTGTCCTTTTCACGCTAGCAAGGACTTAGATATGGTAACTGACAAAAGTTACACATGTAAGTTAAGCTACTATATGGAGACGTCCAATGTGACTGACCTGCTAGCATGCACAAAGCTCCCTCAGCTTTCCCGGGCATGAAGAGATCTAAGTGTTTGCTGTAGCCCCAAGTCTTGCTGTACAACAGCTGTGGCAGACTACCATCCTGCCACCATTACCCTCTTGGCACAGGTAAATACTTTTCTTGGAGGTTTGTTGGAGGGTTAGCTGTTTGTTCTGGACCAGTGAGCAAACATAAATGCAACAGAAGATTACCTTCTTCATGGACTGGTCTCCTCCTTGCACTACTAAGGCTGTAGTAAGGCACACGCATTACAAAGTGCACATCTCCAGACCGACCACTTGCCCTCTATTCCCCCGCCCATGCAACACACTGAGGAATTTCACATCACGCGTGGCTACGGCAGCAGGAAAACGGCAAGGGAATCGCGACCTCAACCCGAGAGTGTTTGCGGGTTTGATCTATGTAAATAAACGAACATTTTCTTACGCCCAGGACGGAGCCGGGGGGCGCAGGGAAGCGGCCG
>NW_009260594.1:1268055-1274975 GCF_000687185.1 Egretta garzetta | reverse complement strand
CGGGGCCGGGTTGTGCCGCTCGCTGTGGGAAGGGTGTAATAACACCTTTCTTTCACAGCCGCCGAAGTACACATTTGCTGAAGTGAAGCCACTTGCTCTTCAAAAACAAAGTTGTGAGGTATCTCCCGCTGTGTGAACACAACCGTTGGACCTTTCTGGGTGTTGATGGTGGACCGGTGGCTTTATCCTCCATAAGTCACTCCCAACCCTACAGGGAAACGTGAGTCCAGGTTCTGATTTTCCATCTTCCTCTACAGTGTTCCCTTTGAGTATGCCAGGTGCTTTGTTCCTTTAAATGAAAATTATTTTGTTATTTCTCTAATTTTTTTTTTAAGTTTGTCTCTTGATTCATTTGTATGCCAACATTGCACTGGCCATGAAAATATACTGTAAAGTGTTTTGAGAAAAACAAAACACAGCTGCAGACTCGTGTCAGTAAGGAAAGTAAACTAAGCAGGTGTGGGCTCTGCAGATCTCTCTGCAAAGCTGGGCAGCTTTGGGGAATGGGATTACTGGCCTTGTGCATGCCTTTGGAAAGACAGGCAGGAAGATGGCCAAAGGGCCTAGAAATATTTTAAAACAAATTTGTAATCCCAGGACTGAGGAACATCAGGAAGTAAAGAACCATTTCACAATGTGAGACAGTCCCTGAGGAAGGGAATGCAACTATCTGCAGGCACATGAGACTTTTAAATTACTTGAATATAGGTGTATATTTACTGTTGGAAGAGTATGAGAAACAGTTGATTTGCACCTTGATCAAAAGAACACATTTCTTAATGGGAAACAGCCTGTTGTGAAAAACTAGGAAGGTTCTCCAAGGGAACCGTGCATGTGACTGTTATTTAAACCACATTTAGTAAAAAGATGTTTTTTTAAAAAGAAATGTTTTGTATTTGCTCTAGCTTATGTGGCCTGGACACTTGTGAGTAGACTGTACCAGTAAGACTATAAAACCCTGACAGTAATTAGTAAATGAAACCAGAAATGCCTCCACTAAAGACAGTTGCGTAAAATAAAAGTGAAAACAGTGCAAGATCACAACTGGCCCATCATTAGATCCATAGGAGATTACCCTATGAAGTCAGCAGCAAGGTTGCCATTAATGTTGGCCAGCTGAGGACAATATCCAAAGAGCCAGTGGGAAGGGCCAGCAAGAAGAAACCAGAGAAAAAATGTTACCCACTGTAAATAAAAGTAATGCCAAAATAAGCCCACTGGTTTGGGTGGGGTTTTTTCAGAAATGTTCTAGCCTAGGCTCTTCAAGCCTTACTCATGGATGGTAAGACATACCCGTAAGGACACAGGTAAGTAGAATGCATAGGTGGGTGAATGGGCACCTCACTGTGCCTGGTCATCTGTGGTGGATCTGGAGCTCTCTGAACAGCCCGGGCTACAATAAATCATGCAGCAACATGCTGATTTCAGGAATAGATTCCACAAAGTCTTTCTTTACATTTGGATTTGTTCCTGAAGTTCTGGCAAGCTAAGTAGAGACATAACTCTGTGACTAATGCTAATGTTGCAGTAGTAAAATATTGGGCGAAAAATAGGAAAGCCAGACCCACTTGCCCATAAGAATGATTTAATTAAAGTTTCTCCTGTTCCAGAGTAGGTATGTTTCACATCATAAAGAATTTTTTCTGTCACAAAAATTATTTTTTTAAGGGGAGGGAGAACTTTGTTTGCAGCAAGCTGACTTTACTAATAGGAAATTAAATATTTCTTTGGATTGCTGTTCAAAATTAATTTCTCATTGATATGGAAAAACCAGCTATAGTCTTGCAGTGGATTCAGGGTGCATCTAATTCCAAGAAGAAAAAAAAAAAAGACCTCGAAAGAGTATTATAATGACTGTCATACGAAAACCTGCTTCAGTCCAGATGTAGAAGCGGATACCACAGAAATGTTAACATCTAGCAGTTTGCTGCAGGGCAATGACAAATGAATCTTACATATGTTTGCAGAATGGGCATATTACGTGATTCTTCTAGAATCCCTTGGGTTTGTTTTCCTTTTCCCAAAGCTCCTCCAGAAAATGCAAATCTACAATAATCTGAGGTTTTGGACAGTGTTACAGACACCTCTGTATAAAACTTGGATCCTAAACTTGCATACCTAACCAATGTTGTCAACTCTGTACCCTTGCAAATAATTCCACTGAAAGTAATGAAATTAGTGGTGTGAGTAAATGTTAAAGAACTGGTTCCTAATTTCAGGTTTTCCCCTTCAGTGTATGAACAAAGCTTGTTGCTCTGTGATGACCGAGGGGTGTGCAGGGTGGACAGAGGGTTGACAGAAGTGTCAGGTGTTACGAATCACATCTTCAGAAGTTTAGATCTATAGCAAGGGAGTCAATCCTCAGAAATCAGAAAATAACAATGACATGCCATGCACAGAATTCCTACTGCAGTTAATAGCAGCTTGCATGCAGAAAGATTTCAGAAGTGAGTATCATAGCTAACTTTCCCTTTTCTCCCCAAATTTTATGAATTTGACCAAAGTCAAAGTGGCTTCAGCCTTAATAAAAACCAATAAAATTCTGGGATGATTTAGGCTGGAACAACCTCTGAGCGACTTGTCTAATCCAAATCATTCCATTTCAATCCAAATTGATTTCATTATCCCTAAGTCATTTATTTAAATAAATGGAGTCAGAAGAGATCACAGAGTTTAATTATTGGAAACATTGGTTGGCACTAAGTTTGGAATTAAAATTATTCACTTTGAAGTCCTTAAGTGCACAGTATGACAATACCAGTTCTCAAGGAACATTTTTTCCTTGGTTAAAAAGGACAAGCTGAGCATAAAATGGAAGAATGAAGCCTTGAATTACCCACGAGATAATTCTTCCTGTCAGCTGGAGAGTTACTGACTTTAATTCTCTTACCAGTCATTTACTTTTCCATGCAGAGATAGGTGCAAGAACTTGGTGGCAAACAACGTTTGACTGATGATATGATTGTGCATATTAAACAGTATTGGCCTCACTGATG
Organism: Egretta garzetta; assembly: GCF_000687185.1. NCBI lineage: Eukaryota > Metazoa > Chordata > Aves > Pelecaniformes > Ardeidae > Egretta > Egretta garzetta. Next base: position 1,271,979 of record NW_009260594.1, on the reverse strand, counting down.
CCCTAGGAAAGCCAATTGTAAGTGTTCACCTGTTAGACTTTAGACTGGAGTAGATGCCTGTACTTTCCTTACAGAAAGCAAACAGGCTGGTCAGACATTGCCCCTGGTCACCTTGTTGTCCTTCATGTCTATGGAAATAGCAAGGTCTGGTAATGGTTTTGCATCTACTTTGCCACAGCTGACGTGCTGATCTAAAACTGAGTCATATCTCCCCTCAACTTTCTCCTCTCTGAACTGAAGACTTTATTTTTAGACTCCCCTTGTAAGGCAAGTCCTCCATCTCCTTGTTCAGTTTAGTTGCCTTTCTCTTGCTCTTCTTTAGACTCGCTACATCCCTCTGGAGATGAACACTGGTCTGCATCAATGCAGTGAGAGGGATCCTACTGGAGTGCCATGCCATCATTCAAACAGCCAAAGTAAAGACTTTGGTTCACTCACTGGTAGGTCAAAAAGATGGAGGAAAAGGAAAATAAGGAGTTTGGCTTGGCAATCTGGAAGCAGTCACTGGCACAACAAAACAGAGAGAAAACACTACTGTATAAGCATCTACAATGACTGTGCACTACAGTCTGTGAAATGGGCTGGAGTCCATCTTGCTTTGAGATTTAAGGAGTAATACAACACTGAGTATGACTTTAGAAAAATATCTGTGGAGGAAACTATTCAACTATTCATCTTGTACTTTACTATTTTCTTAAATCATTGTATTATATATATGATAAAACAACCCTCCATCCACAGAGGAACCTGCTTTGTGGGTGCTGCTGGTATTTCTATTTGTAGATTATTTTATTTTGAAAAGAGCTTTGCTCTATCCAAGCATCTTAAAGAAGTAACTAGATTTTCCCAAGCAGACAGCGGTTTTTAGAGCAGGTTTGGGACACTCCTGGGAGCAAAGATCCCATTGTAAATCTAGTATACAACAAGCTGTACATCAGATTATTTGCTATAGATACATGTTTTTTTCAGTTTTTCCTCTTGGCAGTTCTAAGTTTGCCACTTTCACTTTTGCCCCAAAACCCTGTGTACTGGAAAGCAATCCTGCAGATTATCTACTAAGTTAAAAAAAAAAACAAAAACAAAAACCAGCTTACTATAATTTCTTTACATCATGCATTGAACAAAGGATTATTAGTACAAGTAGCAGAGAAGAAGAATGTTTATTTTACTGCGTTCACCTCTACAGTAGCAATCAAAAGTTGTAGAAGAAAAATACTGAATCTCTCTCTCTCCAGACAAGTTTGTTACAACGAGCTGTTCAGGGCAACATCTGACATTTGGCTAGAAAAAGTACATGTAGATATGCAAGCCTCAAATCATCAAAACCATACCAACAATTTAATGTCTCTTTTTTAATTATACAAAAGTCCCCCCCCCAATTATTCAAACGTTAACAACTGACCCACTTAACACAAAACCAATTCCTCTAGGCAAAATGGTAGAGAAATGTACCTTTCATTTTTAATTAAACATTATCATTGAAAATTAGAATATATATGGATTTGACTAATTATTATTCTAAATGGTGTTTTGTCCTCGTTTCCTAGGCAATCTCTCCACACCTTTGATACGCCACAGCGCACTTTGATACACATGTATAAAGCGGTCTACATGAGTCCTTTAGAAACATATAGTACTGTTTAGATTCAGCTGTACTGAGTTAACATTGAAATTATGTATAAACTATCAAGGACATTCAAAATCCTGAAGCCTGTGTGACACGAAGTAGTTCCAAATCTGCCTGTCCCCAAACTGAGCAGAAGGTGCCTTAAACGCAGTTCACCCAGAAAACAATGCAGAGGTACTGGATTTCAGCCTATATCAGACCTTTCTGCAAATTCCTCCCATGCCCTTCTTGACAGGCACCTACCCTGCTGAATCCAGTGTATCGTGTTCTTAGGCAGACAAGTAAATCAGCAACCCAGAGCATCTTCCCATCCTCTCTCACTCAGTCTTCAGGCTCCACATCACTTAACTCTTCCATAATATTCAGAACCAGGTTTCTTTTACAGTAAATTGTTATACAAACAACACATTTTTGGCTACTGTCATGAACATGAGAAGGCTACAGAATGTACATGGCTCAGAGACCTCACTCCAAAGTCAGGGAGCCATCTAACCTCAGCAAAGGAAACAAATTCAGATTCTCAATCATTTGCTGCTTCCACCCGTTTAAGGAGGAAGGGATTTACCGTGGCTCTGGAAAACCTTTTAGAAACAAGGGCTTTACAGTGCTAGGGAGGTAGAGCTGTGAGCCTGGTAGCTCTAACATGATCATAAAGTGAGGCAGGGGACTAATCCCCTTCTAGCTGTTGTGACTGCTCAGTGACTCTGTGTCACTCTACCCTCATACTAACTAACAGTCTCCTCAGAAATGAAAATAGCGCTGCCTGCTACTCAGCTCTTCTCCAGCCCATTTACTGTTTAGAATATACAGATTGGTCTCTGCTTGTCTCTTCTGGGGAAGAAGATGGTTGGCCAGGTTCACAAACCCCTGAATCCTGACTATCAGCTTCAGTAGCTGAAATAAAAAGAATAGAAAAAGGTCAGAATTAAACACAAACCAACAAGCCCAAAACCCCAAACCCTGTACTTCAGTTTGCATTATACCTGGTATCAATCACATTTCCAGAGCTAAGTGCAAAATTACTTTTGTCAATCCGGTTTGTTTTTCAACCCAGTTAATTCAAAGGTGCTTGACATTAAGAGCTGCAGCACTCTGAACTGAGATACTGCACTTCAGACAGCAGTTGATTGTTTCAGCCGTGCTTAAAGAAATGTAGCAAGAGTGCTTCAAGATGGCAAGTGTTGAAGCTGCACTGGAATAGAAGTATGAGGCAGACTCTTCTGCCCACTTAGCTGCAGTGAATCTGTGCCATGCCTTTTTAACACTCCTGTGAATTCTCAAAGGCCTTGACAGACTAAATAATCCCTTCTTCAAATCCAACTAAGGATTTTCATTTTATAAAGTATTTACTTGCCAATTTGCATGAAAAGCTCCCTCATTTCCTCACAGGCGACTTGGGTTGTTGTTTGTTTTTCTGTGGCTCACTCTTCTAGAAAGCCAACCATCTGCAACCAGACTCTATCCTCAGATGCTGTACTGGCTGTTTTACTGGACATACCTTGTGTTTATTTTGTCAAGTCTCCATAACATTACTAGTCAATACTGCATGAGATTGTGTAACAACATGGCCTATACTTCACCGTTGTAAACCTAACTGGCATCAATCATTCAACTGCAGTCAACTAATGACTCAAACCTTTCTGGCAGCAGCTTCTAGCCTTGGAAGATCTTTTTCAGACAGGACTTGGTTTGGGTTTTTTAATTTGTCTTCATCTCAGATTCCCCTTAGGGCAGAGATCACAGACATTTCTTCTCACCAGTTGTCCCCTGCTAGAGTTTTCTACATCCATTTTCCTGCAACAATTTTGCCAGAAAGACCATTTCATCTCAATTCTGGAGGTCTCTCTGGAGGATGTTCCCAAGTCTAATTGCAGGTTTGAGTCAATTCTTTTCTTGGGAAAAAAGACATGATGCAATCCTAACACAACCCTATGCACTAAATGTTACAGCTTTTCTCTTTTTTCAAGCATCTTGAATACCAGAATCAAAGAATTATTAGTTTCACTGTAGCTTCCCTCTACATCTTCTGCTGGCAGGCTCTTTCGTATATGACCTCATGCAGAAGTATCCCCCCTCTCTGGGTCACAATTGCAAATTCCTACATATCCTGGAGCACAAATGCTATGTAGTGGAATTAATTTGTACTTTCTCTGTAGCACTAAGAAAACTGGATTGTTCTCTGAGCAGCACAATGCATGACGCATTGTTTCCTATGGCTTTGTGCCTGGGTTGTGATTTCCCTAGTGTGTAATAAGGGCTGAGGTCATAAGATGGCATTTTGCTCTTGGGGGGGGGGG
>NW_009260594.1:1262790-1268034 GCF_000687185.1 Egretta garzetta | reverse complement strand
CGAATGCTCTCATGACCTCCTTTCTCTCTCCAGCTGCCTGTTTTCATGATTATTTGGCCAATGCCACTTCACTCTACCAATACAGGACTGGATTTCCTCTGTTTTCCTCATGCAATACCACTACTTCTCTCCATGTCACCATGTTTGTCTGCTACTCCCTGTGCCTTCCCACTCCCACAGGCTCCAACAGAATAGCTGCAGCTCCCTACAGGTCCTCTGCCACTGCAGTATCCCCCAGATCTTTTGTTGCCTCCAAATCACGAACCCCATTAATCCTCACATACACTTCCCAGTTTGCCTGCCAGCCCTCAGTTTCCTCTCTTCCCCTCAAACTCAGCCCGTTATTTCACCTCCAGCACACCAGTATCTCCTACACACTGCATTAAAGTCCTAATGCCTTTGTCACTATCTTAAAATAACTTTACATTTCTACAATGACTATACCTCCCTTGCCATATTCTTCATATGCCCCTTGTCCACCACATCTCCTCCTTACTTTTCTTTGGCTTTCCAGCCAGACAAAAAGCAGGTATGTTCTGACTGCTCTGAAGATATGTGCCCACTGCTGGGCTGACTGGCAGGCACTTGGTTTTTGGCCAAGTTACACACACGTCAGTCAGGAATTGAGTGTAAGCTGACAGCCAGCCAAACACCATGACATGGCTGCAAACAAACCATTTTGTGGGAGGCATCTGTTTCCCTTGCAGATCAATATTGTGTAGGGCTGTGATCACAACAGATATGTTTGGCTGAATATAACTAATGGGTTGAAAAGTTATGAGAGGACTGACATTAATAGAAAATGAGACTGCACGAGCTTTATGTTGTCAAGAAACCAGGCCAAAAAAACCCCATCTTATATTTTGTCCCACATAGCCACCGTCAACATATTTTCAATTCAAATGAGATAATTACACTCCTCTGTTTCTCCTCCCTCTGTCATAAGAGATTTGATTTTTCACTGGGTGATTATTGTAATCTGTTTCATAAACAGATTAACAATTTTTTTTTATTTTCATGTTTGAGAAGAGAAATAAAATTGTATTTTTTTATCTGCATTTTCAAAAAGAATTTAAAATAAAACTGGCTGTTCACTTATCCAGTGCTAGTGGTTAATTCTCTGAGCAGCTCTACCCTCTTGTGGTCACAGCTAGCTGCAGCCAAATGAAAAACTTGCAAATGTAATCACAAATATGTCCACGTGTAGGCACAGTACATGAAAGAGACCCAAAAGAGAGAGGCACAAAGACATAACCTATGCCAGAAATTTAAAATCCTGTGAAATTCAATAAAACAGCTTGAGATTTTGAAGATTCAGTCTTTCATTTATAGCAATTAAAATGTAGGATTTTCAGATGAGCAAGAAATTTCATATTGTTCATGTTAAGTGTTAGTCCGCTTTTTTTTTAACATTTTGTCTAAATTGCAACAGAGCCAAATAATTTTTAAAATATGTCCTGCGAACAAGCTATTTAGAAAAATATTTTCATTTTGAGAACATCAGCAGATCATATTCTGGAATGGCTGAGTCCTGGGGCCTCCAAAGTCTGCATGAGATTGAGGTGCTTGTCAGCTGGAAAGCCCAAGCATGTCAGGCTGCTTTCCCCAAGTCAGCCCTGCCCAGAGCTGCACAAGCTGGCAGTCTCTCTTGGGATCTCAGGCCTGGCTCCATCACAGTGATCTGTGAAACCCTGAAAACTAGCTAGAATCAGGGTCTCTTGAGGCTTCCACCTCTGTGGCTAGGTATTGAAACCAGGTTAAAACTGAATCTCCCAGGGCTCATCTCATACTTCCTTACCGTGTGCTTCCTTGGTTGTTTCAGCCAGCATGTTCAGTGAAAGGGGCGGTGGAATGTAATGAATCCCTGGCAGAAAACTTGGTGGGATGAAGTGAGGCAGAGGAGTGTAGTATCCTTGATGGAACTCTCCACTTCCATCTGGAATCTGTGGAAACACATGAAGCAAAGCATCTTCCATCTAAAGACTCTCTCCAGGACACATCTGCAGTATCAAACAATTTTGTTTCAATCTTTACCTGTGAATAATACATTTTTTGTCTATTTTGTGGCCATATGCTGACACTTCTGTGCACATATCGGCATGCACAAAGCCTGTGCATAGTGTAACATGATGAAACGGAGAAGCAGCAGCTTCTCAGACCATGTCTCAGCTGAAACTGACCTTCTAATCCTTGTATTCTGTTCTGGTATCTCATTAGAGTAGTTGGTTTAAACCAGGAGCAGCTCGCCTTCGCCACTGACTTGGTGCACTTGTCATTGAACAAGTCTGGAAGTCTTCATGCAACAGAGAGGCAACCTAGGAAAATGCTCCTTGACACCACCTCCCTGCTAGTTATGGATGCTCCCCTGAGCCCAGTGAAATGAGTGGCTCCACCTACACTGAGGGCCTGGTGTCTTCTGTGATCACCAGACCTGTTAGAGCACGATAAAACTCATTCCGTATGCAAGGGAAGATTTCCCTCCCTCAGAAACACTAGCATCAGAGAAACAGGAGCATTTCTCTCTTGGATCTGGCCATGCACCCTGGTACAGGTACAGCTTGTATGGGATCTTTCCATCTGTTTCAGGACAGTTAAAAATTAAGTTCAAAACCACATACAGTGATGGTCTAGACAAGGCATTTCCCAACCTGTGCATATCCAGCCCACCAGGACTCAGACTGCTGCTAGCCACTCTCTCTCAGTAACCCCTAGAATGTGACATGGAATTTCTATGCGAGCATAATGAATCTAGTAGTCCTGATACAGATACTTTAACAGGAACTGATGAACTGTACTCAATGCAGACAGAATGGTGCATGGCACCTGTGATAACGTGCCCGACTGTGATACAGAAACTGGACACCACCAGTTTAAATCAACATGACTGACAGCACTGAAAGGATCTGGAAGTGCCTCCACACACCACTACAATTGGCAGGCAATTTAGCATCTTGTTTCTTACCATATCTGTGTGGTCTGAAGGTGTGGGTCCTATGATGCTAAAAATCATTTTTCATCTGAAGCTTCTGTTAACCACAACAGTTTTCCACTGTTTTTGAGAAACCAAATGTCTCAAAACAGAAATATTCAACCATGCTGATTCGCTTCCTTCTGGAAACCGATTTTCCCCTGTTCTTTGCGACTGTGGTGCCTTGGCCAAGCCCTGAAACTCTCCCTCCCCATTACATTTGTCCTGCGTGGAAGGAGAGGAACCTCCCAATGTGCTTTCTGTGCCACATACGCTGGCACAACATGACCATATTAAGTTTCCAACTGCCATCATTCCAAAAGGCTATTGCAGGTGTTACCAGACCTGTAAGCCCCAAAACACTTCACAAAATCTGGCCCTTGCAAGTGCATGGGTTTGCTCTTCTGGGTTCAGGTCAGACTATTAACATTACCATTTGTTTTCTGCAGCATAATATATCAAAATGCTGTGAAGTAACTGATAAGCAGGGTAACTTACTTTTCATGGGTACTTTAACAGCAAGAAGGCAGCTAAAAGTGAAGACAGAAGTATTTCCAAAGGTAGTTAAAAGACCACTACTTACTGACACAGAAGCTGCATTCCCTGGCCCATAGTTGCTAGGAATGTGTCGGAACCCCCTCTGAAGTGGTATCCCTGGAGGTGATGGTGCTCCTCTACAGCTTGACTGATTGATGGCAAATCCCATGGGAAATGGGTGGTAAGGATATACCCCAGAACACCCAGGGTACACTTTTGGAGGTTCTCTCTCCAGGTATTCTGGGTTGACCATGTATTCTGGAGGAAAAGCAGGGTGAGCTAGGAAACAATGAGAAAAGAACAAATAAAAGTATCCAATTCTATGGAGTTTAGTAGAAGTAGATGCAGGACCAAATTCCACTCTCAGGCAGGAGAATCCAGCCCTTTAGTTTCATGGTTAGCTCCTCATAAATTTAGTTTTGGGATTTTTTAAGGAACTAAGGAAAGGTGCAGTAGATGATACTGTAACGCAGAATGATCTGTGTTCTTTTCTGCCTTGTGCATTATGAAGCTAGTCCTTAGTAGAGCACTGGCTGCTGAATCTTATTCTTTCAGAACATAGCAACAGCAAAACAACTTACCTTAAGACTTTTAACTCTAGAACTTAAGCCAAAAATCTACAGAAATAATAGAGTTCTAAATTTAGTCGTATCTGTCACTTGAGTTAATATACAGACTCAGTTTTAGGGACATACACAGGCAATTTCAGTTGCAGGAATCAGTTACTTCCTTTCTTTTTTATCTTGCATCTGGAATCTTATATGGTCTCTTAAGTTTTAAAAAAAGAGAGTGGTTATTTGACTACAAATAGGGTCTTGTCTGCATATCCTCCTGTTGGTAGAGAAGTGTAAGAATTTGCTTTAAGAGTAGGTCGACTTCTGGAGTACTAAATTATACTCTTTGTCCCTAAACTTTTTTTTAAATTGGTCAGCATGTTAAAAATGTTATTAAGGGAAGGACTGACAGACACATGTACAGCAAGCGTCATCCATAAACATCATCTTCTTAGGAAACAAAGCTTAAAAAAGAAGGGGAACAGTTACTGACAGGTGGGAACTAGAGATGTCTGAAAGGACTCTTTCCTCTGGGCTTTTCAGAACAGCATTCCGTCTTGCAGCCTGCCAACTCTCTAGAGGCTGACTAATGACTACTGCAGTCAGTAGGGATTTTCGTAAAATTACTATAGTAAATAGTAATAGCATGAAGTTACTGTAATAAATAGTAATAAACTAGACAAGTCACATGAAAGACTCTATTAAAGGAAGCAATTTAAGAGGTGACAGACCATACAACTGTTCCACCTGCAAAATCTATGCTCTGCTCTTAAATACCAAGTGTACTTTTACACCAAGTGATCCCAGCCAAGTTCAGTCTTTGCTACAGGAATTAAGGCCAAAAGGTCTCTTTCATTTACAGTGCTATCATAAAATGCTTGCTTCAGGCAACTGCAGCAGTAACTTCCCCATATAAACGGTGAGAGAGCACTCAGAGAAATATGCACGAGCACCTGCAGTGCACAGTGGATCACAGCTTGGTTTCCCTCACAGACTAATTTCCCTCTCAGAGAAAAGCCACTTGCTTAAGCTTCAACTTTGCAATGAGCAGCAAGGCTGAGCACATTGCTCATGCCGCTGCAGAGCCGCATGACCTACATTGCAGACTCTGCAAAAGAGAAAGTAAATGCAGGGTTGTACATTCAACATGAAAGTTGGGTACCTGTGTCCACTGAGGAAGGAACG
>NW_009260594.1:1243369-1262247 GCF_000687185.1 Egretta garzetta | reverse complement strand
GCTCTGGGGAGCTGCGGCACAGGAGCCGCCTTGGCTCCACAGGCCTCCCCTCCCTCAGTCAGGCATGGCTGTACCTGCCCGCCCCCCCTGCTGTCCCCTGGTGCAGGCTGGACCCAGACCCCGGCCACGGGGGCTGGAGGAAGACAGGGGGCAGGGGCTGTGTCTGCAAGAGCAGGGGGAAACATGCCACACATTTTAGTACATTTCCCTGTGCTGGTGCATGCAGAGATGGAGAGTTTTAGATGGGCGAGGTGTGCATGAGAGAGAAATGCAGCATCCATTACAGTACTGCCTTAAGTGATAGTTTTTCCATTTGGTACTGTAACATCCACACTCACTTCCATACCTCTCATGCATTTGCTTTTAATATGCGCAGAATTTCAGTTCACTTTTGTTTCCAATTTGCAGCATGCTTCTCTTGATCAGGAGGAGTCACTGCCACAGCAGAAAAAACCCCACTGTTTCATCATTCTGTTTTTCAAAACAAGGTACTAAGATGAAGGCGGAAAGCATATGTCATTCGAAAGACCTGTCTCCTTTTCTCGGAATTCCTTATTCTCTGGAAACAAAGACAGGCTTTCAGTTAGAAATACAGGAATGCTCCAGTTCCAGTATTGCTTAGAAAGCACTTGTTATTTGTTACTGCTGGTAGCTACAAAACCATGGTTTACACAGTAGCCCATTTCCAGGAGAAAACTTTCCACTTTGCAATGTAAGGCACAACACTGCTGATTCTTCTCACATATGCAATAGCTAATTCTGTTTTAAAATCCTGAGATGCCATTAGCTTCTTCTACATAAAAGATATTACCATAAAAATACACCATCAAGTAGTTGTCAATTTTTTTACCAATTAGTTTAAAGAGAACCAGGTAACATCTATCTGCTGCTCTGAAACAATTCTAATATGCAACACAGTATGTTTCACAGCAGCCTTGCAGGAACCCTTCCCTCGGAGCAAACCTTTCTGCAAGATTTGCATGCACCCCTCAACATCTGGAGGGGCGAGGCCCTGGCATGGCAGGCCCTTTTAAGGTATTTGGCAACAGTCTGGTTTGCCTTAGCAGCGAGCAGCCAGCCCCTGTGCCCTGCAAGCCCCCAGGACTCAGCGTAGATTCAAGCTTCTCACTTTGTGAAAGACCCTGCAGGACTTTGCACCTGAGTCCTGCAGATTTCCAGTAGCATTTTGTCTTCTGGGGAGATGTTTTCCTAAGTGCAATACCGGCGTACAAGCCCAGACTTGCTCTCAAAAGCCATTCAGAGCCAAATCCTCAAACTCACACAGTCCCTAGACCATCCAGCACAGTAGCAATCCCAGCCTGCAGATTTTGCTATCCCAGCTGCAGACTGAGTCTTTGGTACCTGCTTTTTTTGAGGGGCTCTCAGCGATGCCTTTGCACCCATGCATTCAGGGATCCTGTGCAGGAGCAAGGACAAATCTGCACAGGCACACAGCGGGTCATGTAGGAGAGACACCGCAGCGGTCTGTAGAAACCGGGTGCTGGATTGCGTGCACAGCAGCTCCTTTTGTGAGTGGGAGGCAGCAAAGCACACATGCAAATGTAATCAACTCTGTGTCCTCAGTTGCAAACCATTTTCCTCAGAAGACTTTTAAAGCGCTGTCTAGAAAGCCAGCTTCACATGCATGTGCATTGTGGCTAAATATCTTTGAAAATTTAACCTGAAAACGTTAGCATTTCTTCCTGGTTCAGAAAGGTACTTGATTCATATGCCTTCAGTAGAAGCTACTCTTAAATGCAGTCTTGAAGTGCTGCTCACTTGTGCCAGGGCCTTGATGTTCCCATAATCATTCTAAACATCACCCTGTATTAGAGACAGATAGTATATTACTAATTTTATGCTCCATATTTTTGCTGTATGTTGAGGATGTGCATGAGCTGTAGAATGAAAGAGGATGGATGACACGTTTTAAAAAACTATAATTATATCTTTCCATAGATACACAATCTGTGTTCATTTGGATACTTCAGCAGTGGAGGAGAAAGGTAGGCTATGTACATTTTCCCCAGTAATTTTCTATTCTGAGTCACATACTACTACTCTTCGAGACATTTACTCAAACATACTTGAATTTACCTCTCTTCTGTCTTGAAAAAGGTACACCAGCCATGGGCTGCAACAGTTTCTCCATTAATAAACCATGTCTTTAAAAGTCATGTGGATTTTTCTTCTGAAAAAATATACCTAAGCATTCAGGATTTATTATACTCTCCACGTAATTTGTTTCAAACATAACTGGACTTGCTTTTTATAGAAAAGTGAACATTTTATTTTGCTTGTGAGGTAAATATTTATTCTACAGACAGTTCAAAGAATTCTGCTATTCCAATCCTGTTATGTGTTTATATATACATTTGATTTAGCTTATCACACACCATTAGCAAGACCATCCCACAGAGAAGACAGAACAATTTCAAAATAAATTTTTGGAATGAGATGTAGAATTGTATGTGGATGCAGCTTCATGTCTATTATCATTGTTTCCTTTATTCATATTTGAAAGAAAATGAGGCACAATAAGGACTCTTTTCTCTAAAACTCACTCAATTCACTCTAGCATTTAATGTAACATATGGTGGGACTGTAACATAAAGTGTGTACAGACTTCTGTATTAAAATAGCATTTATAAGAATTATTATCTTGCCAAAATGAAAGGAAAGCAACCTGCTGATTCCATGTTACTGAAATCAATAGCAATAATGTCTACTTCTTTCCAACTTCTGAATCATATAAAGTGTGTGGTTTTGGTATGCAGTTTGCTTTGTATGTGAAACAGTGAAGAAAAACAATGATTTAGCTAAAAGGGAACAAATCAAAAGACTGTCTGCCTTTAAATTGAATAGCAGAAAATGGGGTTTTGGTTTTTTCCCCCTTCTCAGACTTCCCAGCTAACATTTTATGCAGTAAATGTTTTTTGGCAAGTAAATTGTTCTGCTTACATCTGACATTTCACAGAGCGATAGCAACATAATCAAGAAACTTGTTCAGTCTGAGATCTCCATTAACAAATATTTGGAAACTTGGTTCAAAAGAAATATTTTCTTATGCATAACAATCAAGAATATCTTCTGATTTTTTAAGACATCACACATGAAGATAAAATCCTCTCTTCAAAAATTATCTTAGTAGTTTGGAAGTGTCCATTATGTACTGCCATAAGCCATTATATAAAAATTGATATAGTGATAATATTATTAGCTCTTCTACATTATATCTGATTAGTCCCATGTTTATGGCTGTCAGTTATGGTATACTCAACATGAGGACATTTACCTGTACAGGCAGAACCGCCAAGGAGGACTAGCCAGGCTTTAGATGCTCCCCAACACTCCACACCCAGCCTCCTTCTGTTATCCAGTCTTAACAAATACCTTGACTCCTCCTGTAGATTGGTAACCTATCTCCTGGCATCACTCACTTTTGGGATTACAGAGGCTTCCTGCACTGGCTGCTGAGCTTGCCAATCCCTTACTGATCCCTTACTCAGGTCTGGCCCACAGGCTGGCAAGAAGTCTTCTCTAAACTGCTGAGGAACATTGGTGCTCCCTTCCCCTGCTGGGAAAAAGCTGTTTTCACCTGCTTACATGTCCCTGGTGGATTCGTTCATTAAAATATAGCTTGGTTATCTCGATGCTGCTCTGCAGTCATATATGTCTCTTCTGTCCATCTACATGGCTAGAAAAACAGGCTTCCTTCCCCTCCTGTCTAAATTAGGATACTGCAGTATTCTTCCCTCTGAACTCCACGTGTGCAATCTTTCCCCACTCTTACACACTCAGAAGCCTTCAGCAAGGATTGTTCTGGATTATGTTGTGCATCCCTTTGCCTTCCTCCCACTTCTCTTTTGTATTAGTTACATCCTGCTTCTCTTCCCTTTCACAAGGGAAGAAAAATCCCTTTCACATTTTATCCCCGTCATACCTATCAGCTCACGTTCACTGTCAAGATGTGGACTCTCAACTTCACCTGGCCCGGAATATAATTTTCATAGCATTCATAACACACCTTCATGCTTTCTTCTGTAGTCAACCTCATATTTAGAAGCTCCTTGTAAAAACCATCAAAGCCTTTAAAACATCCTCTGACTGACCTGCATGACAAAATCTCCCTTTCACTGTGGAGCTAACATTACTGCATGTCCATTAATAATGTCTGTCACAGAATTGCAAGGTTCAGCTATCTGCTGACATGCTTATGAGGTTGTCTAATCCTCCCCAAAGCAAGCCTACATGACAGTGAATAAAGTTCTTTGAGTCGCTTCTGAAGACTATATTTTCCACCTTTCTAATCACTGTGAAATTGTACTGCAGTAAACATTTTTTTTAAAATGTGAGGAAAAGTGCAGTAAAGAAACAGTTCAGTATGATTCGATTGTATCTACCTTAAGATTTGAAATGGCTAAAATGTGTTTGGATTACACCATTTTAAAAACTGGTTCCAGTTAAGTCGCTTAAATCCATATAAACAGATTCACCTTTTCAATTCTCTTTCAGTGTCAATTCCTTTACTTTAAAATGTTCTCTTCAGTAATTCAAACAGGAATTCCACTGGGTGGATTTTTTTGTTGTTACACAAGTTTTAGATGGACCACAATTAGATGTTGATTTTCATCTGCTGTATCAAAAAGGTGATACTCTGTGCTATGATCAGAGAAAATTGGATGGAGTTCATACATCTTAAATTAAAAATTTATAGAAGCTATGTAAAGCACTTCTGGTTTCTTTAACAAACACAACTAAAATAAAGCTTGAGTACTTAAAACTGTGGATCTTTTTAATATATAACAGGAAAACTTAGTTCTTAAATATTAACAATAGAGACTTTATTACTATGACTGCTGTTTGTTTATTGTAACAAGATCTTTATTTAAGAGAAAAGCAATAGTGATTAAACTGGAAAGTCCGTGATCTGGTTATTTCATGAGTACCAGAAGGGCAGGGTGGACGAGGAGAGAAATCAACTCCAGCAAAGAAAAACAACCACATAACAGTCATTACCCTGCATTAATATATCTCCCATATAAGCAGGAAATAAAATGTATTAAGGGGAAAAGAATGAGACAGACATAAATACACACTCACAGATCCTTTCCCCACATAAGTGATAGAGTGTTTAAAAATCCCATTCCAGAAAAAAATAGATCTATGCTAAAAACCTTCTGTGTAAGATAGTCAGTCAGTTTGCAATAAATAAGGATCACCGTATCATCAAAGTGATTGTTTCCTTATATCCCTCTCCCCCCCCTCCCCCCCCGAAACTTAATCATTATCCTTTGAGAAGAAATATTTTGTTTGTTTAGAAGGTCACCTTTATAGACATTAATACAAAAGAGAAACTGAAAACGCAAAGAATAGTTCAGTCTGTTAGTGCTACAGCAGCTGCAGGGATGCCTTAGTTACAACACCATTTTACTTTAGTAAGGTCCCAAATTTAGCATGTTTTAGCCTGGATACCACTAGGCTTGTCAATCAGTCTTCTGCCTGGAGAAATAAACACATTTTTAATCCAGAGTCCTCATTCTCCTTCCCCTCAGCTATAGTTCTTGTCATAGTCTCTTAGACACAGAAAACACAAAATCGCATTTGAATACTCCCAAACAGCAAAAAAAGGGGATTTTATGCAGAAACAGTCACGCTCACCACAGCAAGTAGGTGGCCCATTTAGAGGCATCTTTGCTTAGCATCTTTCTCGTGCTGAAATTGTCATATTACCTTGTCAGCAAGCCTAAAGCAATGCAAATAGATGGATAAGGCAGGAGACAGCTGAAAGACTACTACAAACATCAAGTGTAGTTGCTGTGGGCAGGATTCCATTTGTGATTGTCAACACTCGTAGATATCCCACGTTCCTAACTGCATTTCCCCACCTCACATCTGATTTAGATTTCAGAATATCTGAAGTAGCTTAAACAATGTAAAATAAATAAAAAAAGCTGTTTGCCATAATTTCTTCCTCTTCAGCCTGGACTCTTCAGAGATACTTCGATGAAGCAAATAAAAATGGAATGACCAAATAGTAGTTACTTATCAGCATAGCATGAAGACTATTTTCAAAATGTTTACCTTGTAGAGAGAACAGACAAGAATAGTGATGATTAACCTCTGGCACGCATGCTAGAATTGGTTTCTGGTATTCATTCCAATAGCACATCATCTCCTCTTTGGGCATGATTCTGGGAATTGATAGACTTCCAGAGAGGTGATAAAGCTTCTTGATGGCTCCTTAACCCCATATGTCAGAGACAAACTGTGGTTTGTAGTGGGGAAGAGAAAACAAGCACTAGCACTGATGAATTTGCATTAGCCGATTCCAGCCAGGTATAGTGAAGGATGCTGTTCAGAAACATTCCTTCCTTTCTATGTTATTTCCATAAAATTCTCCTATGGACAATGAAAACAAAATCTTTCCAATTTAGTTGAACCTTCTAGATTATATATATACACACACACATATATTTGAGGTGTATTTGCACTGGAGAGGACTTCCTCAAATACAAACATAAAAAGAAAAGTTGAAAGAATGTCTGCTTGTCTCCAAATTCAGGAAGTAAAGCTCTCCCCCCCGACAGAATTACTTTCTTGCTACGTTAAGACAACTTGCATTTCTCTCTCTTTCCAGCATGAAAGGTGTTGGGGAGCTACCTCAGCTGGCTCCTGGAACTTCAAAGTCCGCTAATAAAATGAAATTGAAAATAAAACTAATGCATTGATAGGGCATCCTCCTCTTCTGCCTCCTTGATACAGCAAATTAAAAAAGGAGAGACTTACTCAACAGTGAACAGCAAATCACCTGTGGCAGTACAGATTATAGACAAAGACGACGTGAAAGTATCAGAGGGCTGACCAGCAGCTTTGACAGATATAATGATAAGAGGACACTGGTGTGAAGCCAGCATGGAAGCAAGAAGCAAGAGGAAAACCAAACAGTAATCACAATAAATGGAACTATTTGCAAGGTAAGTTTTTATGAAGCATAAAAAGAACAGAATCGGACCATAGTTGTTAGCAGTATTTCCTTTGAATCTAAAACTAAACTGATTTTAAGTCAGGAAAGTTTAGTTTGATCAACTCTGGAAAACAAATAGAAAAAGACACCAAATCATCTCTTCAGTTCCCTGAAGCTGTGGGACCTAACTGTCACAAAAGGTTGCCTCTTGCTGCAGGGTTGTGCTGTTGGAAAGCTTGACCTACACAGCAGTGGCTCCTCTGGGCAGTCCCCTCTTCAGCTTTTTCCTCAGTGGCAGCCTGTTTCTCTGGGTGACTGCTCTGCTCTGAGACCCAGCTCCTCCAAAGCACTGTGCTTTGGGCAGCCATGGCAGCCATCCATGCACTCTGGCTCTCAACAACCGCAGGAAGAAATGAAAAGGCAGCTGAATGCCCAGCAGCAGACCATACATCCTTCACCCATCCAGTACAGAGGTGTAACGTAGCTGCTTGAAACCTTTCAGACTTACGCTTATTTGCCAAGACTGTTATATACATTTGAAATAAAAGGCAATACAAGGTCAGCAGTGGTGGGAAGTCATCACTACCTGATGGCTGATGTTGAGCAATGATCCCTGTTAGTGATCCCTAGTTTTGGCTGAACAACATCAGTCCTCCATCTTTCTACATATGTATCTTCATCTTTAAAATAACAACAACAGCTGTTATTTTATTTAAAATAAAATACTGGAAGGTTGAAGTCTCATCAAAGTTACTTCAATTGTACATTTCAACTGAGGACAGGAGTTGCATTTCTGGGAGGAGGTGAGGGATGCCTGCTTTGACATATCAGTACAGTGACCCCAGCACAAGGAATATGTTTCATGCCTGGTGTCCCATGTGGGCATAACATACTGCAGGGTATGAGGAAGTCTTCCTCAGTCTTCCTCAGCCTCTACCACCAGAAACATATTTATTCCTGAAAGACAGTTTACTTTCAAAGTGGATTGAGCCCACGGATTCCACACTACTCGGTTCACACAGATATGAACTTACACGTGATTCTTGTCTTGAAGTTTTTTTAGGACTCCAGTCTCTTAACATATGACTCCTGTTTTCCATGGACAATGAATCAGAAAATGTTGAACTGGAACATGCTGTATTCCACTATTGTAGTAATAATTCTAATATATATTTAACAGAAGACTTATTTTTCAATATTTAATGGAACCAAAGCACTAACATAGCTACATATAATAAAGTGAATCAATAAATTCATATAATGATACGTCTTCCTGACTAAAGTGTATATCTATGCAGTTTATTGAAATCGCATATTTACAATATTTGTATTTTATTTTAGAATTCTTTGCCTCAGAACTCACACAAAACCAAACAAGTTTGATATTTTTTGAGCACACTGTATTCTTAAAGATTGAAGTGTTAATGATAGTTACTGTTATTTGCAGTTGGCAGAAATGTTCACAGAATATTTACTGGAAGACATCCAAAGGTTTTCTTGGTCTTTAATAGAAAATCTCTACATGTCTGTACTGTACAAATCTGTACTGTATTTTAAATGATTAACCAGGGATAGAAGACCAGGTATAATATATGCACTAATTAGGTACAATACCCATCTCTTAAGAAAACCACAGCTTTTAAAAAGTACAAATCAAAAACAATGTCATTAATTTTCTTTAATACAGGAGTAAGGCAACAACTCAAATAAAATATTTGTGTGTATTCTTCATTCTGATGAGTCCCAGTCACTACACATATCTCAATCCTCTCTTTTCCCAAGTTAAGTGTTACAGTTTTAAAAACAAATAGTTAAAAAGCAACCACCATTATCTATAGGATATCTTATCTATATGACTTCCCTTACTGTAAAAAATATATACTATCATGAATATTTGTGTTGAGATAGTAAATGAAGTAAGATATGAGTATTTATGGGTGATTACACAGGGCCAATAATTAGGCAACCATCCTCCCAAAATTATGTGTTTTAGACTTGATTTATTGGGTACGTTATCATGACAGTGATCTATTCCACGGTCTTGTGATTCAAAATGGTGAACTGGTGACCATTATAGATTGCTAGCGACTTGATAATAAGCTTGGGGAAAGACACTGAACTATCTTCATTACCTAGTAAGACAAGCTTTCCTATATTTATAGCAGTCTTTTCCACCAGTCCTAGCACTCAGACATGGGGAGTAAAAATGAATATTTGACATGAGATTTCAGGAATGCATTGTACAACAGTATTAATATTTTCATATACTTACTAGCAATACGAAGCCTAGAAGATTTTAGTATTGTGTTTAGCTTTTTCACAGATGTCTTACCAGTGAATCCTAGGTAGCCTGTGTTCAACTAATATATCTTTTCCTTGTTTGATTTCCAAGTGCTGAGCTCCTGCTATTGGTTTTTCATACATACATTGTATGCTGTTAAATTTCATTCAATTTCTGCTATTCCAGTTGCCACAGTATCTATTTCTTTCCTATATGAGCCTTTAATCCTCTTCTGTATTAGTAATATATCTCAGTGTTTGCTTTCAGCAAAATTTCATTAGCATACTCTTGTTGTATCACGATCATTACTGGAAATATTAAATGAGACAGATTCCAATACTGATCCTATAAGAATTATAGTAATGCCTTTCCTCCAGATAACAGTTCCTCTTCTACCATGACCATGGGTTTTTCTACTTTAGCCTTTTATTCACAACTTACTTTACAGAAGCCTAATGCATAGTATCTGCAGCACTTTCCACTGATTAAAACACTGATTTTAATCAACGGAAATATATTCACTCAACCTGCTTTACCTTTGGTAAACTTACATTGCATTTTGTCCCATTTTCCATTTATGTCTACTTACACAGATGTTTTTCTTAAAAATACCTACTAGAGCCTTGAATACTGTTGAGGTCACTTTAATGTTTTCTGATTATCCTTTTTTCCCCTTTCTGAAGTACAGGCAAGAGGTTTGCTTTTCAGTAGTGATATGCTACCAGTTGGCAGCTTTATTAAAAATCCTTGCTGCTGGACATGCAATTTCATGTGCCAGCTCTTTCAGAACCCAGGGACAGAGATTATCCTGTCCCTCCTATTTCAGCGCTTTAAGCTCTTTGAGTTTTTCTTCTATTTCACATATGATAATTTCCATTTCTATATCCTCATTCCATTTACATATTGCATTTCTCTTTTCTGGGTAGTTTTATCTTTAAGTGCCTGGCATGTAATTCTTATTAGGATTTATTTTCATAATAAAGGTCCTTTGATAAATCACAGTTCTATGTTAATTATTAGGCTTTGCCACAATAAATACAAAAAATGCATAGTTTGGGGGTTTGTGGGGGTTTTTACAGCCAATTCTATATATAAACTTTACTGTGAAAGCAAAGAAACAGTTACGCATCCATAGTGCTGACGATGTTACTACTATCACACCACGTACTGTTTAGAATACAAATACATCTGAAAATAGCTGGATTTATGAAGTGCAAATGGCAGAACTGAACAGAAACCACTGCAATTAAATGACTTGCAGGATTAGGGATTTCAGTCTGTTACCAGACTGTTTTATTCAGGAGCCTCCACCACATCCGTCTGAGCTCCACTGGACAGAGTTAGGTTTTTGCAGAATTACAAAAATTCACAAACTAGAGTTTAGGATTGTGGGTGGCTTCTCCTGGGCTAAAGTGAGGTACTTCCCAGAGTAGGATGAGTTCCTGTGGGCTGTTTAGGAAGTGATTATAATTACTCTGAGGGCTTTCCAGGGTAAGGCTCACAAGAGTCACTGGGCTAGGGCTGTGAATTAGGACAGTATAATTTTTAGCAATTTGTCCTAACAAATAGACAATTGATAACCAGTCTGTTTCATTTATATTTGTCATATGATAACTAGCTTCCACCTTGAGCTATGTGGATACTAGCCCTAGATACTCAGAAAGTGGGTGTGGGCAAATGGCTACTCCACCAGCCTTGGGTTATCAGAGAACCTTATGTAAACTCATGTAAAGAAAAAAATGAAATACAGGCCTTATAAGGAGATCCTGGGATATCCTGATTTGTTTTTTTCTCAGATTGTGCCTGTATCTGATTTTCTGTGTGCAAATTATTGAGCAGCTGTAATGGCATGTACAAAGTTTATGTACTGTGTACCTAATAACAAGGAAATAAGGAAAAATTGCAAGACTATGTTGCCTGGCAGAAAATTACACGTAAGTCTCAAAGTAAGATCTACAGAAATTATATTAGAGAAAAAAATATTATTATTAATTTTCTCAGTTTGAACTCTGTGCACTTGTGTATGAAAAATGACAAAGCAAAGTGTCTCCCTTTTACACTAATTTCAATTATGAAAGTGGGGTTCACAGGGAGAAAAGCATGAGAACAAAAAGATGAAAAACAGAGTATGTGGTGAAGAAAGACAGACCAGAAATGGAATGAATAAGGAATAATTTAGACAGAAAATGTATATCTGAGAAAAAAATGAAAGAGAGGGAATGAATATGTGTAGGAGCGGAAAAAAGAATGGAGTTTAGATTTACAGAATTCGGTGAAAATGAGAGATTGTGCTCAGTGTTTTCAGCCTGATTTTGATCAGTCCTACAGTAGATGATTCATAGAAAAAGAAAATTTATGTGGGGCATTGAAGGAGGAGGGAATTTATATTTTTTATTTCTTTATGCTCATAATAAGACTTCCAGAGTATAGCAGTGTATTGTTAATAAGAGGCACTATAGATGATCTGAATTCACTGGGCAGAAGCCCTGGCATTCATCACATGGAACTGTATAAGAATACAAGCATTTTAGCAATTCATGAAACAATAGACTTGTGGCTTAGAAAGAACTCTCCTCTAAAGCCTGTTACCTGGTGTCAAAACAGAGCAATCATCAATGTAATGCTATGTAACGGTCCTGGTGCTGTTGATACTTACACATGCAATGTAGGAAATGATGCAGAAGCAAGGATAAACTTCTACCATTGAAAATTCAAAGTTTGAACTGGTTGATATGCATGCCTTTCAGCAAAGACTATTGGAAGCAAAAATAATTAAAGATTAAATCTGGCCTTATTTATGATCATTGTAGACTGATGTAATGCAGAAGAGTCTGCTCTGACTTTTCACCAGAGTAAAAAAAACCAACAAACCTCTACTTAATTTAATGAAATTATGCTAAATTGATATCAGTATAGGCAACATCAAAGAAAAACTCATAAAAGAATCATACCAGCGTGTTTTTCCAGCAGGGCAGAATCTGGCTCGCAGATGTTCACATGCAGGCAGATGGCGTGCATACGTAATACATGTACAGGACAGAAATTCAGGCATATACAATGATTGTTAGAAGTATAATTGGATTTCCCAGAAGACTTACAAGGAGGGTTACAGTATATACTCAGATATTTTTTTCCAAACTTTGGTGCCCCACTAAACCTTTTCAGGTATCAGAGTGACTTGACTGTAAAGACAAGGAACATCCCACACTGTGGCATTTTCTGAAAGGCAAGTCTCTTTCTATGTAAACAGGGAACTGGGGCATAGACTACCTGGAAATTTTAATCAAAATGCTGCAGAGGAAACCACAAGGGCAGTTGACTCCTCAAATTCAGCCCCCCACAAATCACTGGGGGCAAGCACACCTTCTGCCTTTCATTTTGCTGCCTGCATCCCCTCACTGTCTGCTGTTCTCTGTGTCTGAACAATGAAAGCCTAGATTAAACAAATATAGTATTTCCATTTAAAGAAAGCAGCACTGTAGCAGCAGAAAGCTCTGCCTGCCACCCTGTGCCTCCCCCACCCCCGGTGCTCCTTCCTTTCCCTGCAGCACAGTAGCCATTTTGCTGTGCAGAACAAGGTGTGAGGATGGAACACTCCCCTCACAGCCCTCAGCCAAGTCTCCGTGGCGTCTAGGGGCCGATGTGTTCCTCAGGGCAGGGTGATGGAGTTTTTCCTGGCAGCTGTCTTGATCATGTGCAGGTTGGGGTTGCTCAAGCATCCCTGCATATCTGCCTGCCCTGGTGCCTTGGCGGGACCCTCTCTGCCCCCAGTCCTGCCCCTGCATCACAGCAAAGGGGATGAGGCGGGAAAAATAATGTGGTTGCCTCAGGGGGAACATGGAGCCCAGTGCTGTGACTGGGGAGAAAAGCTGTGCGCGGCACTCCTGAAGAGAAAAATGCCCAGGAACAGAGGAAGAAATAGAAAAAAAGACACCAAAATATGGGGTAGCTAAAGTGGGCATTGCATGGTGGGGAGCCGTTATTCACCCTCCTCTTTTCAGGCCTTGTGTCTCTGCCCTGTGTAGCTGGGGCAAGAGAAGAGCACCAAGGGCCACCCCAGCATGTCAAGCAGCAGCTGCCATTGCTGGAGATGCGTGCAGGAAGCATGAGCCCATCCTTCACTGAGGTGCAGCCCTAGGGGAAGCACAACATGGCTGTCCCTGAGGTGGCAAGAGAAGAGCTCTCACCAGCCAGGCAAATGGTGCAGGGCAGCAGTGCACAGGAGGAGCAGGCACAGCGCTGGGAGGATCCCCGGCCTCAGGGGGAGAAGACACTGAGGAAAAGGTTAGGGTTTTTTTAACTAAGGAGGGGTTTTGTGGCTCTTCTGCTATTGTGAGGGTTTCAGGTGCAGCTAAGAACTTAGCACTGTCATGGTGCCTGCTATTTTTGTGGTGTCAGGGGTTGTGGCAGCAGCTGGTGGCTCCTGTGGCTCGTTCTGACTGAAACTTGGAGGCAAAAATGATAGTGGGAGAGAAAGGTGGGCTAAACCTGGGGGGCTATATTATATCAAAAAATAAGTCTCCTAGAGCCCTTTGCTCTGCAGTCCTTCCTTGGACCTGCTGCTTTGGCCTCCTTAGCCTGGTACTGCAGAATTTTTATGTGCTGTGGTTATAAATTCTGCCTCTGTGAGAATAAAAGGGCAGGGGCAGGAGGGCAGCAAGGGCTAACAGGTCCTGGCACCAGTAGCCCTGCCCGGGAGCCCGGCACTGACAGCTTCATCCATGGCATTACCAGATTTTGTTTGCCAGCCAGGGCCCTCCCTGGTTGGAGCTGATGTGCTGCCGCTTGCTCTCTCTTGAAACTCATGACAAAATTTTGCTGTGTTGTGGGTAAATCTAGATAAAGAATTCATGAAACAGGTTTTGGGGGATGTGTGTTTTTTCAACAGAGTGCTGTTCCTAGAAATTCAAATTATACTAGACAGTTCTGTCAAGAAAATGTTATAAGCTTCTTCTAGGTCTTATTCCTTATGCCAGGAATTTATGCTTTGTTTCTGTCACAGTGGCAGGTGGAAGTTTCATATGGATAAAAGTAGGCTTGGCAAGGACTAATTAGCAGGATATTATGGATAGGTGGGTGTTCCCTGTGCAAGGGCAGAACCAAAGCAAAACTCATGAGGAGAAAGAAAAAGCTACAGTGATTAATTTGTCCTACTGCTGGTTCTGTTCTTAGTGACCTATAAAATCAACACAGCTTTTAGTGTTTACAGTGCATCAGGCATATTAATAAAGAAAAATTGAAATGCACAATACATTTGGAAAGAATTGAGTTGAAAGCACAGTTTCAGGAAGTGCAGCCATATCCAGAAAAAACTGCTGCACTGTATGTGCATACTCTATGTACATGGCCCTGGTTTTCAGAGTACAGTACATATGCCAGAGGGGCCTTTGGTTTACTGGGTTCTTGTGACAATTGAAAATCATCTAGTTAATGCCGTTATTGATAGCAAAGGAAACATACTTAAATTGCTTTTCAGAGAGGTTAAAACACATAATTAAACATTTTTCAAACTTATTTTTAATTATATGTGGGTCTACTTTTTATCTTTTACTTGAGCCTCTGGATGTCTTTGTCTGTATAAACAGACAATATGATTTTAATTAATAGCCAGTAAAGACCTCAGGATAGAAATAGAATCCTACAGAAAGATTTCTGTTGTGCTTTATTGTGTGAAAAAATCCCCAAAGGAGACTTCTAATGTCCTAGTTTTTGTCTTTGAATATTCTTATTCCTCTGGGTGGAATCCAGTTTGGACAGAGGTTAGTGCACATGATTTCTGGCTAGGTCATTTTGCTGGCAGGTGTAACTGCACTTGCCTGTAGCATTCTTTCTCTTTGTTGGCAAAATGGTGTATTTTTGACCCTGCACATCCCTTTTTCTCTCTGTTGCCAACACGCTGCGTGCAGTGCTAGTACAGCCAGAGTAATTCCAGAGATTTTCCTGCAGTGAATTCCTCATGAAACTAGGAGTCCAGCAGGGCACCCCAGGCTAAGGGGCGAAGTGTTGCTGCCATTTCCTCTTTATGTACAGCTCCTTTCTGGAGACCTTTCTTACTCCGTGACTTGTGTTTAGGATGGCAAAAGACTAAGCACATTTGGGCACTTTGCTTCATATAAAAATATAGGGGCGCAACTGACTTGCAAAATGAAACAGCTCTCACAATTTCTCATTAGTGTCAGATGCTAGGTCAGGGAGGTACAAGTCACATCTCATCCATTCCTTCTCATTTAGCCTCAAATCTCAATATACAGTCACTGCTCTGTCTTTGCACAATTAATTTTATCAAAAGTGTTTGTTCTGCCTACATAGTTTCCAGTGTTTGAAATTTCATATGCTGTCTTTTCCCAAATGCCCCATTATTCTTCATACAGGTTTAATTTTCCTTGATCTCTCCGTAAGCAATCTGGTATAGCTTATTTGAAAAAACAATTCAGTTCTTTCTAAAGGGAGCTGGCATTAAACCTATTTGAGTGCTTTTCATGCTGAATATACAAGATGATGACTTGAGTGACTTCTGTTTTCTAAAAGAGAGTGCTGATAATGGACCAAAACCCAATTATTTTACTCAGATATTTCATTTAGTCCTACTGAAGTGAAGGTGGAACTGTCTGAGTAAAATATTATTAAAAGATACTTGGCTTTCTATAGAAAGAGGATCTATTTGTACTCATTTTCTGATGATGCATGACGGTATGTGATATACATTATTTCAATTCTAATGTGCTCAGTCTGTGCTCTAACTAACTTGATTGTGTGTATGGGCTAGCCCAGGAAAACGTTGCCTTCATCCCAGAAACTGGGACCAAAGCAAGTAAATATTTATTGAATTAGTTCCCCATGTTCACTAGAAATTCTGGAAAGTAGCTTTACCGGTGTGACTAACAGTATGGCCCTGGGAGGTGTAAGAACTGGGCATGTGCAATTAAGGGGCAGAGTATGCTTGTGCTGATGCTACAGAGATTGATGCTTGTCAAACTACAGCGTGAGTTAGCTGCAGCAATGAAGTAGAATATAGATACAGCCCTGCTATATGCACCAGCAGTTCTCAGACTTGTTTATTTGGCCCTTCTTACAGGGGGATTTACCTTGGTTTGAAACAGAGCTAAGATCTGTCTGAAAGCTCAGTGGGATGGTTTATAATACGTTGTGCCACCTTCGAATCAGTAGATGGAGCTCCAAGATAAATCGTTCTAGCCCTGAAGCATTGCAATCAATTAAACATACAGCTGTTCAGAGACAACAGTAATTACAAGGCTAAATTATATCCTTAAATAATCACTAGGGATTTATACATCTTGTTCTAAAAATCTTATCATACATACATAGAGGTTTGTTAGAGAGAGAGAGGAAAAAAAAATCATTCTGTTCCTCTCTGCCAGATATCTCTGGTGTCTTTCCAAGTGTTTGGAAGACTCTGAATGATAGCCAAAGTCACACATGTACTTTTGGCTTCAGTGCTTTTTCTTCAACAGCCTATTACAGTCTAGTTTATAGAAACCTGCTTATGATAATGTGCTTTAATTTTCACCTTCTTAAATTAATTGCATTTTTCCCATATAATATGAACAGTTAGTACTGACTTCCATAGTTTCTCCACCTTACCATTTTGGCCCTTAGTCTCCCAAATTATAGTCTATACTTAGTGCTATTATCATTGTTCAAAAATCTGACCCTCCACTTTAATGCACTTTTCATTATTCTTCAAAAAGTCTTTGACGTCTACTGTTCATGTATTTGCTAGTTGTTCCCACTGTTTAAATGCATCACTGAGAACTTCAGGAAGTGGAGACTGCTAAACACCAGATGAAAAAATGCTTTGAGTAAAACAGAAAGAAACATCAACCACAAGAATTAGCCCCTTAAACTGTGGTGTCTATAAAATATACAGTGTTCCAATAATATTTTTCTTGTGGCATCAGTAAAAGATAAAATGTCAGAGCACAAATAAATGGTCTTAAAGTTATTAATAAAATGACTGAGGATATGATAGAAATGACAATTTGTTTTATGAGAATTTGAGCTTCAGTAAAATAATTGTCAGAGAGATACAAACTAATTAGAACACAGCAAGAAGATTGCCATGCAGCTTCTTTCCAGGTAAGTGAAATTGCGAAGGGTTAGGAGGTTATGAGAACAGGCCCAGCTTTTTGGAGATGAAAGACAAGGTAAGGATTGACTTCTGTAGGAAACCTCGATTAGGTCTGAATTAATGTCCTGTTGTTCACAATGTGGGATGGGAAATGCTGCTGGTTTTGTCTTGTATTTGGCTGGCTGATAACTTCACAAAGTACCAGTGAAGCCAGGGTTACTATACTAATTTATTGAGACTCTGGCTGCATACTGTTAACTAAATAAATATGTATTTGCTTCTTCTGATGTGTGAGAAATCCACAGAGAAGCATTAGCAATATTATATATTAATGTAAAATGAAATTAATAGTGATGTGAGCTAATAGGCTGGGCTTTGAACTTTGGCTGCAACAGAGAAGATTTCTTGCTTGTTCTTCCAACTCAGAGGGATAGTAATCTTCAGACAGGTGATGGAAAGATGCTGGAACCTAGCATTGTGAATCTTAGTAACGTAAATTGTTGGAGATGATGAATAACACACCTTGGGGACCTGGTTACATCTTCACTTAAATGCCTTCTGGTGATTTTCCCAAGGCTGTACCTCTCACTGCATCCCATTTACCTTTCTCTACCCTTGGAAGAATGAAACCCAGCTTTGTGAGAAGAGCAGATTGACAGTAAAAATGATCATACACAGATTTATTATGAATGTTTCTTGGAAAGGGCATTCATTAGAGCTAGAGTGCACACCTGACAGTGGAAGTTGAGATAATGTTTCCTCCCATGGGAACAATACTGAGATGTAGAGGACAGAACCCCTCTGTTAACTCCATGCTCCACGATACTGCAGGCCCTGCTGCAGGCTGGCAGGAAAATGCAGATCTGTAGCCTTCTATGAGTCTCTGCTGCAAAATGGCTGTGGGACCAGCTCCCTCTCCTTCCACTGACCTTGGAGGATGCTGGAGAGTCTGTGCATATGAAGAGCTGGGCATAAGCTGTGTTCTCTAGAGTTTTGCAGCATTTCTCTGAGGTTCTGCAGAGTTCTCCTGCTGTGACCTCCTTGCAATATTTATGAAAATGTTAGGCTAAGCTTGTGAGGCTCTGTAAATTCCCAAGAGATCTGCATGCAGGAATTCCACTGATACCACTCGCAGTTAACTTTCACCAAAATCCTTGAGTATCCAAAAAAAAACCCCAAAAAACCTCAAAGGGAAAGCCTTTAAAAAAAGGAAATTAATTAGGTGGAAAAAGCAAAACACATCCTACTGTTTGAAAATTCAGTTCCACATAACTGTAACCCTTGGTACTCAGAGCAGCAACTTTAATCAGAACTGTGGCTGATTTTTTTAGCTACGTTTTGTACTTTAGTCCGGCTTTGCTGTTAAAACCCACTCTTCTGTTATGCCTTGGAGGAGAGATGGCTCTGTTGGAAATAACACGAAACATGTACATTGGATTTCTTTTTAAAAAAAAAGAGGTTAAAATAGCAGTAGCAACCTTGTCACAGAGCACTGGCTGGGGAGCAGCTTGTGGAAGCCCATAGCCTTTGGCCCCCCCTTC